>NW_027490394.1:0-172387 GCF_050948175.1 Xylocopa sonorina | reverse complement strand
TTCCTCGTCTACACTTCAAATGAATGTAAATGCGAGACTTCCTTGCTAGGAAATAGCGTCTGCAGATGTCTAGGTATCGTAGCAATAGAGTTCTAATTCTTCTTAAACGCGATATCGCATCTCATTTCTATGTTTCATGGTAAGATGTAATATGATTTGCGAAGTGTTATGTATTCCTCCTCTACACTTCAAATGAATGTAAATGCGACACTTCCTTGCCAGGAAATTGCGTTTGCAAATGTCTACCTATAGTAGCAATAGTGTTCTAATGCTTCTTAAAACGCGATATCGCATCACATTTCTATGTTTCATTGTAGGATATAATATGATTTGCGAAGTGTCATGTATTCCTCGTCTACACTTCAAATGAATGTGAGTGCGTCACTTCCTCGCTAGGAAATAGCGTTCGCAGATGCCTACGTATCGTAGCAATAGAGTTCATATGATCCTTAAAACGCGATATCGCATCTCATTTCTATGTTTCATGGGAAGATATAATATGATTTGCGAAGTGTTATGTATTCCTCGTCTACACTTCAAATGAATGTAAATGCGACACTTCCTTGCTAGGAAATAGCGTCTGCAGATGTCTACGTATGGTAGCGATAAGGTTCTAATGCTTCTTAAAACGCGATATCGCATCTCATTTCTATGTTTCATGGTAAGATATAATATGGTTTGCGAAGTGTTATGTATTCCTCGTCTACACTTCAAATGAATGTAAATGCGACACTTCCTTGCAAAGAAATAGCGTTTGCAGATGTCTACGTATCGTAGAAGTAGATATCTAATGCTCCTTAAAACGCGATATCGCATCTCATTTCTATGTTTCATGGTAAGATATAATATGATTTGCGAAGTGTCATGTATTCCTTGTCTATACTTCAAATGAATGTAAATGCGACACTTCCTAGCAAGGAAATAGCGTTTGCAGATGTATACGTATCGTAGCACTAGCTATCTAGTGCTTCTTAAAACATGATATCGCATCTCATTTCTATGTTTCATGGTAAGATGTAATATGATTTGCGAAGTGTCACGTATTCCTCGTCTACACTTCAAATGAATGTAAATGCGACACTTCCTTGCAAAGAAATAGCGTTTGCAGATGTCTACGTATCGTAGAAGTAGATATCTAATGCTCCTTAATACGCGATATCGCATCTCATTTCTATGTTTCATGGTAAGATATAATATGATTTGCGAAGTGTCATGTATTCCTTGTCTAAACTTCAAATGAATGTGAATGCGTCACTTCCTCACTAGGAAATAGCGTTTGCAGATGACTACGTATCGTAGCAATAGAGTTCATATGATCCTTAAAACGCGATATCGCATCTCATTTCTATGTTTCATGGGATGAAATAATATGATTTGCGAAGTGCTATGTATTCCTCGTCTACACTTCAAATGAATGTAAATGCGACACTTCCTTGCAAAGAAATAGCGTTTGCAGATGTCTACGTATCGTAGAAGTAGATATCTAATGCTCCTTAAAACGCGATATCGCATCTCATTTCTATGTTTCATGGTAAGATATAATATGATTTGCGAAGTGTCATGTATTCCTTGTCTATACTTCAAATGAATGTAAATGCGGCACTTCCTAGCAAGGAAATAGCGTTTGCAGATGTCTACGTATCGTAGCACTAGCTATCTAATGCTTCTTAAAACGCGATATCGCATCTCATTTCTATGTTTCATGGTAAGATATAATATGATTTGCGAAGTGTCATGTATTCCTCGTCTACACTTCAAATGAATGTAAATGCGACACTTCCTTGCTAGGAAATAGCGTTTGCAGATGTCTACATATGGTAGCGATAAAGTTCTAATGCTTCTTAAAACGCGATATCGCATCTCATTTCTATGTTTCATGGTAAGATATAATATGGTTTGCGAAGTGTTATGTATTCCTCGTCTACACTTCAAATGAATGTAAATGCGACACTTCCTTGCAAAGAAATAACGTTTGCAGATGTCTACGTATCGTAGAAGTAGATATCTAATGCTCCTTAAAACGCGATATCGCATCTCATTTCTATGGTTCATGGTAAGATATAATATGATTTGCGAAGTGTCATGTATTCCTTGTCTATACTTCAAATGAATGTAAATGCGACACTTCCTAGCAAGGAAATAGCGTTTGCAGATGTCTACGTATCGAAGCAATAGAGTTCAATTGCTTCTTAAAACGAGATATCGCATCTCATTTCCATGCTTCATGATAGGATGTAATACTCATTGCGAAGTGTTATGAATTCCTCGCCTACACTTCAAATGAATGTAAATGCGACACTTCCTTGCAAGGAAATAACGATTGCAGATGTCTACGTATCGTAGCAATAGAATTCATATGATTCCTAAAACGCGATATCGCATCTCATTTCTATGTTTCATGGTAAGATATAACATGATTTGCGAAGTGTTATGTATTCCTCGTCTACACTTCAAATGAATGTGAATGCGATACTACCTCGCTAGGAAATAGCGTTTGCAGATGTCGACGTATCGTAGCATTAGCTTTCTAATGCTTCTTAAAACGCGATATCGCATCTCATTTCTATGTTTCATGGTAAGATATAATATGATTTGCGAAGTGTCATGTATTCCTCGTCTACACTTCAAATGAATGTAAATGCGAAACTTCCTTGCTAGGAAATAGCGTCTGCAGATTGTCTAGGTATCGCAGCAATAGAGTTCTAATGCTTCTTAAAACGCGATATCGCATCTCATATCTATGTTTCATGGTAAGATATAATATGATTTGCGAAGTGTCATGTATTCCTCGTCTACACTTCAAATGAATGTAAATGCGACACTTCCTTGCTCGGAAATAGCGTCTGCAAATGTCTGGGTATCGTAGCAACAGAGTTCTAATGCTTCTTAAAACGAGATATTGCATCTCATATCTATGTTTCATGATAAGATATAATATACATTGCGAAGTGTTATGCATTCCTCGTCTACGATTCAAATGAAAGTAAATGCGACACTTCCTTGCAAGGAAATAGCGTTTGCAGATGTCTACGTATCGTAGCAATAGAGTTCATATGATTCTTAAAACGCGATATCGCATCTCATTTCTATGTTTCATGGTAAGATGTAATATGATTTGCGAAGTGTCATGTATTCCTCGTCTACACTTCAAATGAATGTGAATGCGATACTTCCTCGCTAGGAAATAGCGTTTGCAGATGTCTAGGTATCGTAGCAATAGAATTCATATGATTCATAAAACGCGATATCGCATCTCATTTCTATGTTTCATGGTAAGATATAACATGATTTGTGAAGTGTTATGTATTCCTCGTCTACACTTCAAATGAATGTGAGTGCGATACTTCCTCGCTAGGAAATAGCGTTTGCAGATGTCTACGTATCGTAGCAACAGCTTTCTAATGCTTCTTAAAACGCGATATCGCATCTCATTTCTATGTTTCATGGTAAGATATAATATGATTTGCGAATTGTCATGTATTCCTCGTCTACACTTCAAATGAATGTAAATGCGACACTTCCTTGCTAGGAAATAGCGTCTGCAGATGTCTAGGTATCGTAACATTAGAGTTCTAATGCTTCTTAAAACGCGATATCGCATCTCATTTCTATGTTTCATGGTAAGATATAATATGATTTGCGAAGTGTTATGTATTCCTCGTCTGCACTTAGAATGAATGTAAACGCGACACTACCTTGCAAAGAAATAGCGTATGCAGATGTCTACGTATCGTAGACGTAGATATCTAATGCTCCTTAAAACGCGATATCGCATCTCATTTCTATGTTTCATGGTAGGATATAATATGATTTGCGAAGTGTCATGTATTCCTCGTCTACACTTCAAATGAATGTGAGTGCGTCACTTCCTCGCTAGGAAATAGCGTTCGCAGATGCCTACGTATCGTAGCAATAGAGTTCATATGATCCTTAAAACGCGATATCGCATCTCATTTCTATGTTTCATGGGAAGATATAATATGATTTGCGAAGTGTTATGTATTCCTCGTCTACACTTCAAATGAATGTAAATGCGACACTTCCTTGCTAGGAAATAGCGTCTGCAGATGTCTACGTATGGTAGCGATAAAGTTCTAATGCTTCTTAAAACGCGATATCGCATCTCATTTCTATGTTTCATGGTAAGATATAATATGGTTTGCGAAGTGTTATGTGTTCCTCGTCTACACTTCAAATGAATGTAAATGCGACACTTCCTTGCAAAGAAATAGCGTTTGCAGATGTCTACGTATCGTAGAAGTAGATATCTAATGCTCCTTAAAACGCGATATCGCATCTCATTTCTATGTTTCATGGTAAGATATAATATGATTTGCGAAGTGTCATGTATTCCTTGTCTATACTTCAAATGAATGTAAATGCGACACTTCCTAGCAAGGAAATAGCGTTTGCAGATGTCTACGTATCGTAGCACTAGCTATCTAGTGCTTCTTAAAACACGATATCGCATCTCATTTCTATGTTTCATGGTAAGATGTAATATGATTTGCGAAGTGTCACGTATTCCTCGTCTACACTTCAAATGAATGTAAATGCGACACTTCCTTGCAAAGAAATAGCGTTTGCAGATGTCTACGTATCGTAGAAGTAGATATCTAATGCTCCTTAATACGCGATATCGCATCTCATTTCTATGTTTCATGGTAAGATATAATATGATTTGCGAAGTGTCACGTATTCCTTGTCTAAACTTCAAATGAATGTGAATGCGTCACTTCCTCGCTAGGAAATAGCGTTTGCAGATGACTACGTATCGTAGCAATAGAGTTCATATGATCCTTAAAACGCGATATCGCATCTCATTTCTATGTTTCATGGGATGAAATAATATGATTTGCGAAGTGCTATGTATTCCTCGTCTACACTTCAAATGAATGTAAATGCGACACTTCCTTGCAAAGAAATAGCGTTTGCAGATGTCTACGTATCGTAGAAGTAGATATCTAATGCTCCTTAAAACGCGATATCGCATCTCATTTCTATGTTTCATGGTAAGATATAATATGATTTGCGAAGTGTCATGTATTCCTTGTCTATACTTCAAATGAATGTAAATGCGGCACTTCCTAGCAAGGAAATAGCGTTTGCAGATGTCTACGTATCGTAGCACTAGCTATCTAATGCTTCTTAAAACGCGATATCGCATCTCATTTCTATGTTTCATGGTAAGATATAATATGATTTGCGAAGTGTCATGTATTCCTCGTCTACACTTCAAATGAATGTAAATGCGACACTTCCTTGCTAGGAAATAGCGTTTGCAGATATCTACATATGGTAGCGATAAAGTTCTAATACTTCTTAAAACGCGATATCGCATCTCATTTCTATGTTTCATGGTAAGATATAATATGGTTTGCGAAGTGTTATGTATTCCTCGTCTACACTTCAAATGAATGTAAATGCGACACTTCCTTGCAAAGAAATAGCGTTTGCAGATGTCTACGTATCGTAGAAGTAGATATCTAATGCTCCTTAAAACGCGATATCGCATCTCATTTCTATGGTTCATGGTAAGATATAATATGATTTGCGAAGTGTCATGTATTCCTTGTCTATACTTCAAATGAATGTAAATGCGGCACTTCCTAGCAAGGAAATAGCGTTTGCAGATGTCTACGTATCGTAGCACTAGCTATCTAATGCTTCTTAAAACGCGATATCGCATCTCATTTCTATGTTTCATGGTAAGATATAATATGATTTGCGAAGTGTCATGTATTCCTCGTCTACACTTCAAATGAATGTAAATGCGACACTTCCTTGCTAGGAAATAGCGTTTGCAGATGTCTACATATGGTAGCGATAAAGTTCTAATGCTTCTTAAAACGCGATATCGCATCTCATTTCTATGTTTCATGGTAAGATATAATATGGTTTGCGAAGTGTTATGTATTCCTCGTCTACACTTCAAATGAATGTAAATGCGACACTTCCTTGCAAAGAAATAACGTTTGCAGATGTCTACGTATCGTAGAAGTAGATATCTAATGCTCCTTAAAACGCGATATCGCATCTCATTTCTATGGTTCATGGTAAGATATAATATGATTTGCGAAGTGTCATGTATTCCTTGTCTATACTTCAAATGAATGTAAATGCGACACTTCCTAGCAAGGAAATAGCGTTTGCAGATGTCTACGTATCGAAGCAATAGAGTTCAATTGCTTCTTAAAACGAGATATCGCATCTCATTTCCATGCTTCATGATAGGATGTAATACTCATTGCGAAGTGTTATGAATTCCTCGCCTACACTTCAAATGAATGTAAATGCGACACTTCCTTGCAAGGAAATAACGATTGCAGATGTCTACGTATCGTAGCAATAGAATTCATATGATTCCTAAAACGCGATATCGCATCTCATTTCTATGTTTCATGGTAAGATATAACATGACTTGCGAAGTGTTATGTATTCCTCGTCTACACTTCAAATGAATGTGAATGCGATACTACCTCGCTAGGAAATAGCGTTTGCAGATGTCGACGTATCGTAGCATTAGCTTTCTAATGCTTCTTAAAACGCGATATCGCATCTCATTTCTATGTTTCATGGTAAGATATAATATGATTTGCGAAGTGTCATGTATTCCTCGTCTACACTTCAAATGAATGTAAATGCGAAACTTCCTTGCTAGGAAATAGCGTCTGCAGATGTCTAGGTATCGCAGCAATAGAGTTCTAATGCTTCTTAAAACGCGATATCGCATCTCATATCTATGTTTCATGGTAAGATATAATATGATTTGCGAAGTGTCATGTATTCCTCGTCTACACTTCAAATGAATGTAAATGCGACACTTCCTTGCTCGGAAATAGCGTCTGCAAATGTCTGGGTATCGTAGCAACAGAGTTCTAATGCTTCTTAAAACGAGATATTGCATCTCATATCTATGTTTCATGATAAGATATAATATACATTGCGAAGTGTTATGCATTCCTCGTCTACGATTCAAATGAAAGTAAATGCGACACTTCCTTGCAAGGAAATAGCGTTTGCAGATGTCTACGTATCGTAGCAATAGAGTTCATATGATTCTTAAAACGCGATATCGCATCTCATTTCTATGTTTCATGGTAAGATGTAATATGATTTGCGAAGTGTCATGTATTCCTCGTCTACACTTCAAATGAATGTGAATGGGATACTTCCTCGCTAGGAAATAGCGTTTGCAGATGTCTAGGTATCGTAGCAATAGAATTCATATGATTCATAAAACGCGATATCGCATCTCATTTCTATGTTTCATGGTAAGATATAACATGATTTGTGAAGTGTTATGTATTCCTCGTCTACACTTCAAATGAATGTGAGTGCGATACTTCCTCGCTAGGAAATAGCGTTTGCAGATGTCTACGTATCGTAGCAACAGCTTTCTAATGCTTCTTAAAACGCGATATCGCATCTCATTTCTATGTTTCATGGTAAGATATAATATGATTTGCGAATTGTCATGTATTCCTCGTCTACACTTCAAATGAATGTAAATGCGACACTTCCTTGCTAGGAAATAGCGTCTGCAGATGTCTAGGTATCGTAACATTAGAGTTCTAATGCTTCTTAAAACGCGATATCGCATCTCATTTCTATGTTTCATGGTAAGATATAATATGATTTGCGAAGTGTTATGTATTCCTCGTCTGCACTTAGAATGAATGTAAACGCGACACTACCTTGCAAAGAAATAGCGTATGCAGATGTCTACGTATCGTAGACGTAGATATCTAATGCTCCTTAAAACGCGATATCGCATCTCATTTCTATGTTTCATGGTAGGATATAATATGATTTGCGAAGTGTCATGTATTCCTCGTCTACACTTCAAATGAATGTGAGTGCGTCACTTCCTCGCTAGGAAATAGCGTTCGCAGATGCCTACGTATCGTAGCAATAGAGTTCATATGATCCTTAAAACGCGATATCGCATCTCATTTCTATGTTTCATGGGAAGATATAATATGATTTGCGAAGTGTTATGTATTCCTCGTCTACACTTCAAATGAATGTAAATGCGACACTTCCTTGCTAGGAAATAGCGTCTGCAGATGTCTACGTATGGTAGCGATAAAGTTCTAATGCTTCTTAAAACGCGATATCGCATCTCATTTCTATGTTTCATGGTAAGATATAATATGGTTTGCGAAGTGTTATGTGTTCCTCGTCTACACTTCAAATGAATGTAAATGCGACACTTCCTTGCAAAGAAATAGCGTTTGCAGATGTCTACGTATCGTAGAAGTAGATATCTAATGCTCCTTAAAACGCGATATCGCATCTCATTTCTATGTTTCATGGTAAGATATAATATGATTTGCGAAGTGTCATGTATTCCTTGTCTATACTTCAAATGAATGTAAATGCGACACTTCCTAGCAAGGAAATAGCGTTTGCAGATGTCTACGTATCGTAGCACTAGCTATCTAGTGCTTCTTAAAACACGATATCGCATCTCATTTCTATGTTTCATGGTAAGATGTAATATGATTTGCGAAGTGTCACGTATTCCTCGTCTACACTTCAAATGAATGTAAATGCGACACTTCCTTGCAAAGAAATAGCGTTTGCAGATGTCTACGTATCGTAGAAGTAGATATCTAATGCTCCTTAATACGCGATATCGCATCCCATTTCTATGTTTCATGGTAAGATATAATATGATTTGCGAAGTGTCACGTATTCCTTGTCTAAACTTCAAATGAATGTGAATGCGTCACTTCCTCGCTAGGAAATAGCGTTTGCAGATGACTACGTATCGTAGCAATAGAGTTCATATGATCCTTAAAACGCGATATCGCATCTCATTTCTATGTTTCATGGGATGAAATAATATGATTTGCGAAGTGCTATGTATTCCTCGTCTACACTTCAAATGAATGTAAATGCGACACTTCCTTGCAAAGAAATAGCGTTTGCAGATGTCTACGTATCGTAGAAGTAGATATCTAATGCTCCTTAAAACGCGATATCGCATCTCATTTCTATGTTTCATGGTAAGATATAATATGATTTGCGAAGTGTCATGTATTCCTTGTCTATACTTCAAATGAATGTAAATGCGGCACTTCCTAGCAAGGAAATAGCGTTTGCAGATGTCTACGTATCGTAGCACTAGCTATCTAATGCTTCTTAAAACGCGATATCGCATCTCATTTCTATGTTTCATGGTAAGATATAATATGATTTGCGAAGTGTCATGTATTCCTCGTCTACACTTCAAATGAATGTAAATGCGACACTTCCTTGCTAGGAAATAGCGTTTGCAGATATCTACATATGGTAGCGATAAAGTTCTAATACTTCTTAAAACGCGATATCGCATCTCATTTCTATGTTTCATGGTAAGATATAATATGGTTTGCGAAGTGTTATGTATTCCTCGTCTACACTTCAAATGAATGTAAATGCGACACTTCCTTGCAAAGAAATAGCGTTTGCAGATGTCTACGTATCGTAGAAGTAGATATCTAATGCTCCTTAAAACGCGATATCGCATCTCATTTCTATGGTTCATGGTAAGATATAATATGATTTGCGAAGTGTCATGTATTCCTTGTCTATACTTCAAATGAATGTAAATGCGACACTTCCTAGCAAGGAAATAGCGTTTGCAGATGTCTACGTATCGAAGCAATAGAGTTCAATTGCTTCTTAAAACGAGATATCGCATCTCATTTCCATGTTTCATGATAGGATGTAATACTCATTGCGAAGTGTTATGAATTCCTCGCCTACACTTCAAATGAATGTAAATGCGACACTTCCTTGCAAGGAAATAACGATTGCAGATGTCTACGTATCGTAGCAATAGAAATCATATGATTCCTAAAACGCGATATCGCATCTCATTTCTATGTTTCATGGTAAGATATAACATGATTTGCGAAGTGTTATGTATTCCTCGTCTACACTTCAAATGAATGTGAATGCGATACTACCTCGCTAGGAAATAGCGTTTGCAGATGTCGACGTATCGTAGCATTAGCTTTCTAATGCTTCTTAAAACGCGAT
Source organism: Xylocopa sonorina (assembly GCF_050948175.1). NCBI lineage: Eukaryota > Metazoa > Arthropoda > Insecta > Hymenoptera > Apidae > Xylocopa > Xylocopa sonorina. The sequence goes on along the minus strand of NW_027490394.1, from coordinate 162,355 downwards.
ATCGCATCTCATTTCTATGTTTCATGGTAAGATATAATATGATTTGCGAAGTGTCATGTATTCCTCGTCTACACTTCAAATGAATGTAAATGCGAAACTTCCTTGCTAGGAAATAGCGTCTGCAGATGTCTAGGTATCGCAGCAATATAGTTCTAATGCTTCTTAAAACGCGATATCGCATCTCATATCTATGTTTCATGGTAAGATATAATATGATTTGCGAAGTGTCATGTATTCCTCGTCTACACTTCAAATGAATGTAAATGCGACACTTCCTTGCTCGGAAATAGCGTCTGCAAATGTCTGGGTAGCGTAGCAACAGAGTTCTAATGCTTCTTAAAACGAGATATTGCATCTCATATCTATGTTTCATGATAAGATATAATATACATTGCGAAGTGTTATGCATTCCTCGTCTACGATTCAAATGAAAGTAAATGCGACACTTCCTTGCAAGGAAATAGCGTTTGCAGATGTCTACGTATCGTAGCAATAGAGTTCATATGATTCTTAAAACGCGATATCGCATCTCATTTCTATGTTTCATGGTAAGATGTAATATGATTTGCGAAGTGTCATGTATTCCTCGTCTACACTTCAAATGAATGTGAATGCGATACTTCCTCGCTAGGAAATAGCGTTTGCAGATGTCTAGGTATCGTAGCAATAGAATTCATATGATTCATAAAACGCGATATCGCATCTCATTTCTATGTTTCATGGTAAGATATAACATGATTTGTGAAGTGTTATGTATTCCTCGTCTACACTTCAAATGAATGTGAATGCGATACTTCCTCGCTAGGAAATAGCGTTTGCAGATGTCTACGTATCGTAGCAATAGCTTTCTAATGCTTCTTAAAACGCGATATCGCATCTCATTTCTATGTTTCATGGTAAGATATAATATGATTTGCGAATTGTCATGTATTCCTCGTCTACACTTCAAATGAATGTAAATGCGACACTTCCTTGCTAGGAAATAGCGTCTGCAGATGTCTAGGTATCGTAACATTAGAGTTCTAATGCTTCTTAAAACGCGATATCGCATCTCATTTCTATGTTTCATGGTAAGATATAATATGATTTGCGAAGTGTTATGTATTCCTCGTCTACACTTAGAATGAATGTAAACGCGACACTACCTTGCAAAGAAATAGCGTATGCAGATGTCTACGTATCGTAGACGTAGATATCTAATGCTCCTTAAAACGCGATATCGCATCTCATTTCTATGTTTCAAGGTAAGATATAATATGACTTGCGAAGTGTCATGTATTCCTTGTCTATACTTCAAATGAATGTAAATGCGACACTTCCTAGCAAGGAAATAGCGTTTGCAGATGTCTACGTATCGTAGCAATAGAATTCATATGATTCCTAAAACGCGATATCGCATCTCATTTCTATGTTTCATGGTAAGATATAATATGATTTGCGAAGTGTTACGTATTCCTCCTCTACACTTCAAATGAATGTAAATGCGACACTTCCTTGCCAGGAAATAGCGTTTGCAAATGTCTACCTATAGTAGCAATAGTGTTCTAATGCTTCTTAAAACGCGATATCGCATCACATTTCTATGTTTCATGGTAGGATATAATATGATTTGTGAAGTGTCATGTATTCCTCGTCTACACTTCAAATGAATGTGAATGCGTTACTTCCTCGCTAGGAAATAGCGTTTGCAGATGTCTACGTATCGTAGCAATAGAGTTCATATGTTCCTTAAAACGCGATATCACATCTCATTTCTATGTTTCATGGGAAGATATAATATGATTTGCGAAGTGTTATGTATTCCTCGTCTACACTTCAAATGAATGTAAATGCGACACTTCCTTGCTAGGAAATTGCGTCTGCAGATGTCTACGTATCGTAGCGATAGAGTTCTAATGCTTCTTAAAACGCGATATCGCATCTCATTTCTATGTTTCATGGTAAGATATAATATGATTAGTGAAGTGTCATGAATTCCTCGTCTACACTTCAAATGAATGTAAATGCGAAACTTCCTTGCTAGGCAATAGCGTCTGCAGATGTCTAGGTATCGTAGCAATAGAGTTCTAATGCTTCTTAAACGCGATATCGCATCTCATTTCTATGTTTCATGGTAAGATGTAATATGATTTGCGAAGTGTTATGTATTCCTCCTCTACACTTCAAATGAATGTAAATGCGACACCTCCTTGCCAGGAAATAGCGTTTGCAAATATCTACCTATCGTAGCAATAGTTTTCTAATGCTTCTTAAAACGCGATATCGCATCTCATTTCTATGTTTCATAGTAAGATATAATATGATTTGCGAAGTGTTATGTATTCCTCCACTAAACTTCAAATGAATGTAAATGCGACACTTCCTTGCTAGGAAATAGCGTCTGCAGATGTCTAGGTATCGTAGCAATAGAGTTCTAATGCTTCTTAAAACCCGATATCACATCTCATTTCTATGTTTCATGGTAAGATATAATATGATTTGCGAAGTGTTACGTATTCCTCCTCTACACTTCAAATGAATGTAAATGCGACACTTCCTTGCCAGGAAATAGCGTTTGCAAATGTCTACCTATCGTAGCAATAGTTTTCTAATGCTTCTTAAAACGCGATATCGCATCTCATTTCTTGTTTCATGGTAAGATATAATATGATTTGCGAAGTGTTATGTATTCCTCGTCTACACTTCAAATGAATGTAAATGCGACACTTCCTTGCAAAGAAATAGCGTTTGCAGATGTCTACGTATCGTAGAAGTAGATATCTAATGCTCCTTAAAACGCGATATCGCATCTCATTTCTATGTTTCAAGGTAAGATATAATATGATTTGCGAAGTGTCATGTATTCCTTGTCTATACTTCAAATGAATGTAAATGCGACACTACCTAGCAAGGAAATAGAGTTTGCAGATGTCTACGTATCGTAGCACTAGCTTTCTAATGCTTCTTAAAACGCGATATCGCATCTCATTTCTATGTTTCATGGTAAGATATAATATGATTTGCGATGTGCCATGTATTCCTCGTCTACACTTCAAATGAATGTAAATGCGACACTTCCTTGCTAGGAAATAGCGTCTGCAGATGTCTACGTATGGTAGCGATAAAGTTCTAATGCTTCTTAAAACGCGATATCGCATCTTATTTCTATGTTTCATGGTAAGATATAATATGATTTGCGAAGTGTCATGTATTCCTCGTCTACACTTCAAATGAATGTAAATGCGAAACTTCCTTGCTAGGAAATAGCGTCTGCAGATGTCTAGGTATCGCAGCAATAGAGTTCTAATGCTTCTTAAAACGCGATATCGCATCTCATATCTATGTTTCATGGTAAGGTATAATATGATTTGCGAACTGTCATGTATTCCTCGTCTACACTTCAAATGAATGTAAATGCGACACTTCCTAGCAAGGAAATAGCGTTTGCAGATGTCTACGTATCGAAGCAATAGAGTTCAAATGCTTCTTAAAACGAGATATCGCATCTCATTTCCATGTTTCATGATAGGATGTAATACTCATTGCGAAGTGTTATGAATTCCTCGCCTACACTTCAAATGAATGTAAATGCGACACTTCCTTGCAAGGAAATAACGATTGCAGATGTCTACGTATCGTAGCAATAGAATTCATATGATTCCTAAAGGGCGATATCGCATCTCATTTCTATGTTTCATGGTAAGATATAATATGATTTGCGAAGTGTTATGTATTCCTCGTCTACACTTCAAATGAATGTAAATGCGACACTTCCTTGCAAAGAAATAGCGTTTGCAGATGTCTACGTATCGTAGAAGTAGATATCTAATGCTCCTTAAAACGCGATATCGCATCTCATTTCTATGTTTCATGGTAAGATATGATATGATTTGCGAAGTGTCATGTATTCCTTGTCTATACTTCAAATGAATGTAACTGCGACACTTCCTAGCAAGGAAATAGCGTTTGCAGATGTCTACGTATCGTAGCACTAGCTTTCTAATGCTTCTTAAAACGCGATATCGCATCTCATTTCTATGTTTCATGGTAAGATATAATATGATTTGCGAAGTGTCATGTATTCCTAGTGTACACTTCAAATGAATGTAAATGTGACACTTCCTTGCAAAGAAATAGCGTTTGCAGATGTCTACGTATCGTAGAAGTAGATATCTAATGCTCCTTAAAACGCGATATCGCATCTCATTTCTATGTTTCATGGTAAGATATAATATGGTTTGCGAAGTGTCATGTATTCCTTGTCTATACTTCAAATGAATGTAAATGCGACACTTCCTAGCAAGGAAATAGCGTTTGCAGATGTCTACGTATCGAAGCAATAGAGTTCAAATGCTTCTTAAAACGAGATATCGCATCTCATTTCCATGTTTCATGATAGGATGTAATACTCATTGCGAAGTGTTATGAATTCCTCGCCTACACTTCAAATGAATGTAAATGCGACACTTCCTTGCAAGGAAATAACGATTGCAGATGTCTACGTATCGTAGCAATAGAATTCATATGATTCCTATAAGGCGATATCGCATCTCATTTCTATGTTTCATGGTAGGATATAATATGATTTGCGAAGTGTTATGTATTCCTCGTCTACACTTCAAATGAATGTAAATGCGACACTTCCTAGCAAGGAAATAGCGTTTGCAGATGTCTACGTATCGCAGCAATAGATTTCTAATGCTTCTTAAAACGCGATATCGCATCTCATTTCTATGTTTCATGGTAAGATATAATATGATTTGCGAAGTGTCATGTATTCCTCGTCTACACTTCAAATGAATGTAAATGCGAAACTACCTTGCAAGGAAATAGCGTCTGCAGATGTCTAGGTATCGTAGCAATAGAGTTCTAATGCTTCTTAAAACGCGATATCGCATCTCATTTCTATGTTTCATGGTAAGATGTAATATGATTTGCGAAGTGTCGTGTATTCCTCGTCTACACTTCAAATGAATGTAAATGCGAAACTTCCTTGCTAGGAAATAGCGTCTGCAGATGTCTAGGTATCGCAGCAATAGAGTTCTAATGCTTCTTAAAACGCGATATCGCATTTCATATCTATGTTTCATGGTAAGATATAATATGATTTGCGAAGTGTCATGTATTCCTCGTCTACACTTCAAATGAATGTAAATGCGACACTTCCTTGCTCGGAAATAGCGTCTGCAAATGTCTGGGTATCGTAGCAGCAGAGTTCTAATGCTTCTTAAAACGGGATATTGCATCTCATATCTATGTTTCATGATAAGATATAATATTCATTGCGAAGTGTCATGTATTCCTTGTCTATACTTCAAATGAATGTAAATGCGACACTTCCTAGCAAGGAAATAGCGTTTGCAGATGTCTACGTATCGTAGCACAAGCTTTCTAATGCTTCTTAAAACGCGATATCGCATCTCATTTCTATGTTTCATGGTAAGATATAATATGATTTGCGAAGTGTCATGTATTCCTCGTCTACACTTCAAATGAATGTAAATGCGACACTTCCTTGCTAGGAAATAGCGTTTGCAGATGTCTACGTATCGTAGCAATAGAGTTCATATGATTCTTAAAACGCGACATCGTATCTCATTTCTATGTTTCATGGTAAGATATAACATGATTTGCGAAGTGTTATGTATTCCTCGTCTACAATTCAAATGAATGTGAATGCGATACTTCCTCGCTCGGAAATAGCGTTTGCAGATGTCTAGGTATCGTAGCAATAGCTTTCTAATGCTTCTTAAAACGCGATATCGCATCTCATTTCTATGTTTCATGGTAAGATGTAATATGATTTGCGAAGTGTCATGTATTCTTCGTTTGCACTTCAAATGAATGTAAATGCGAAACTTCCTTGCAAGGAAATAGCGTTTGTAGATGTCTACGTATAGTAGCAATAGTGATCTAATGCTTCTTAAAACGCGATATCGCATCTCATTTCTATGTTTCATGGTAGGATATAATATGATTTGCGAAGTGTCATGTATTCCTCGTCTACACTTCAAATGAATGTAAATGCGACACTTCCTTGCTAGGAAATAGCGTCTGCAGATGTCTAGGTATCGTAACATTAGAGTTCTAATGCTTCTTAAAACGCGATATCGCATCTCATTTATATGTTTCATGGTAAGAAGTAATATGATTTGCGAAGTGTTATGTATTCCTCCACTACACTTCAAATGAATGTAAATGCGACACTTCCTTGCTAGGATATAGCGTCTGCAGATGTCTAGGTATCGTAGCAATAGAGTTCTAATGCTTCTTAAAACGCGATATCACATCTCATTTCTATGTTTCATGGTAAGATATAATATGATTTGCGAAGTGTTACGTATTCCTCCTCTACACTTCAAATGAATGTAAATGCGACACTTCCTTGCCAGGAAATAGCGTTTGCAAATGCCTACCTATAGTAGCAATAGTGTTCTAATGCTTCTTAAAACGCGATATCGCATCACATTTCTATGTTTCATAGTAGGATATAATATGATTTGTGAAGTGTCATGTATTCCTCGTCTACACTTCAAATGAATGTGAATGCGTTACTTCCTCGCTAGGAAATAGCGTTTGCAGATGTCTACGTATCGTAGCAATAGAGTTCATATGATCCTTAAAACGCGATATCGCATCTCATTTCTATGTTTCATGGGAAGATATAATATGATTTGCGAAGTGTTATGTATTCCTCGTCTACACTTCAAATGAATGTAAATGCGACACTTCCTTGCTAGGAAATAGCGTCTGCAGATGTCTACATATCGTAGCGATAGAGTTCTAATGCTTCTTAAAACGCGATATCGCATCTCATTTCTATGTTTCATGGTAAGATATAATATGATTAGTGAAGTGTCATGTATTCCTCGTCTACACTTCAAATGAATGTAAATGCGACACTTCCTTGCAAGGAAATAGCGTTTGTAGATGTCTACGTATAGTAGCAATAGTGATCTAATGCTTCTTAAAACGCGATATCGCATCTCATTTCTATGTTTCATGGTAGGATATAATATGATTTGCGAAGTGTCATGTATTCCTCGTCTACACTCCAAATAAATGTGAATGCGATACTTCCTCGCTCGGAAATAGCGTTTGCAGATGTCTAGGTATCGTAGTAATAGCTTTCTAATGCTTCTTAAAACGCGATATCGCATCTCATTTCTATGTTTCATGGTAAGATGTAATATGATTTGCGAAGTGTCATGTATTCTTCGTCTACACTTCAAATGAATGTGAATGCGATACTTCCTCGGTAGGAAATAGCGTTTGCAGATGTCTACGTATCGTAGCAATAGAGTTCATATGATTCCTAAAACGCGACATCGTATCTCATTTCTATGTTTCATGGTAAGATATAACATGATTTGCGAAGTGTTATGTATTCCTCGTCTACACTTCAAATGAATGTGAATGCGATACTTCCTCGCTAGGAAATAGCGTTTGCAGATGTCTACGTATCGTAGCATTAGCTTTCTAATGCTTCTTAAAACGCGATATCGCATCTCATATCTATGTCTCATGGTAAGATATAATATGATTTGCGAAGTGTTATGTATTCCTCGTCTACACTTCAAATGAATGCGAATACAACACTTCCTCGCTAGGAAATAGCGTTTGCAGATGTCTACGTATCGTAGCAATAGATTTCTAATGCTTCTTAAAACGCGATATCGCATCTCATTTCTATGTTTCATGGTAAGATATAATATGATTTGCGAAGTGTCATGTATTCCTTGTCTATACTTCAAATGAATGTAAATGCGACACTTCCTAGCAAGGAAATAGCGTTTGCAGATGTCTACGTATCGTAGCACAAGCTTTCTAATGCTTCTTAAAACGCGATATCGCATCTCATTTCTATGTTTCATGGTAAGATATAATATGATTTGCGAAGTGTCGTGTATTCCTCGTCTACACTTCAAATGAATGTAAATGCGACACTTCCTTGCTAGGAAATAGCGTTTGCAGATGTCTACGTATCGTAGCAATAGAGTTCATATGATTCTTAAAACGCGACATCGTATCTCATTTCTATGTTTCATGGTAAGATATAACATGATTTGCGAAGTGTTATGTATTCCTCGTCTACAATTCAAATGAATGTGAATGCGATACTTCCTCGCTCGGAAATAGCGTTTGCAGATGTCTAGGTATCGTAGCAATAGCTTTCTAATGCTTCTTAAAACGCGATATCGCATCTCATTTCTATGTTTCATGGTAAGATGTAATATGATTTGCGAAGTGTCATGTATTCTTCGTTTGCACTTCAAATGAATGTAAATGCGACACTTCCTTGCAAGGAAATAGCGTTTGTAGATGTCTACGTATAGTAGCAATAGTGATCTAATGCTTCTTAAAACGCTATATCGCATCTCATTTCTATGTTTCATGGTAGGATATAATATGATTTGCGAAGTGTCATGTATTCCTCGTCTACACTTCAAATGAATGTGAATGCGATACTTCCTCGCTCGGAAATATCGTTTGCAGATGTCTAGGTATCGTAGCAATAGCTTTCTAATGCTTCTTAAAACGCGATATCGCATCTCATTTCTATGTTTCATGGTAAGATGTAATATGATTTGCGAAGTGTCATGTATTCTTCGTTTGCACTTCAAATGAATGTAAATGCGACACTTCCTTGCTAGGAAATAGCGTCTGCAGATGTCTAGGTATCGTAGCAATAGAGTTCTAATGCTTCTTAAAACGCGATATCACATCTCATTTCTATGTTTCATGGTAAGATATAATATGATTTGCGAAGTGTTACGTATTCCTCCTCTACACTTCAAATGAATGTAAATGCGACACTTCCTTGCCAGGAAATAGCGTTTGCAAATGCCTACCTATAGTAGCAATAGTGTTCTAATGCTTCTTAAAACGCGATATCGCATCACATTTCTATGTTTCATAGTAGGATATAATATGATTTGTGAAGTGTCATGTATTCCTCGTCTACACTTCAAATGAATGTGAATGCGTTACTTCCTCGCTAGGAAATAGCGTTTGCAGATGTCTACGTATCGTAGCAATAGAGTTCATATGATCCTTAAAACGCGATATCGCATCTCATTTCTATGTTTCATGGGAAGATATAATATGATTTGCGAAGTGTTATGTATTCCTCGTCTACACTTCAAATGAATGTAAATGCGACACTTCCTTGCTAGGAAATAGCGTCTGCAGATGTCTACATATCGTAGCGATAGAGTTCTAATGCTTCTTAAAACGCGATATCGCATCTCATTTCTATGTTTCATGGTAAGATATAATATGATTAGTGAAGTGTCATGTATTCCTCGTCTACACTTCAAATGAATGTAAATGCGACACTTCCTTGCAAGGAAATAGCGTTTGTAGATGTCTACGTATAGTAGCAATAGTGATCTAATGCTTCTTGAAACGCGATATCGCATCTCATTTCTATGTTTCATGGTAGGATATAATATGATTTGCGAAGTGTCATGTATTCCTCGTCTACACTTCAAATAAATGTGAATGCGATACTTCCTCGCTCGGAAATAGCGTTTGCAGATGTCTAGGTATCGTAGCAATAGCTTTCTAATGCTTCTTAAAACGCGATATCGCATCTCATTTCTATGTTTCATGGTAAGATGTAATATGATTTGCGAAGTGTCATGTATTCTTCGTTTGCACTTCAAATGAATGTAAATGCGACACTTCCTTGCAAGGAAATAGCGTTTGTAGATGTCTACGTATAGTAGCAATAGTGATCTAATGCTTCTTAAAACGCGATATCGCATCTCATTTCTATGTTTCATGGTAGGATATAATATGATTTGCGAAGTGTCATGTATTCCTCGTCTACACTTCAAATGAATGTGAATGCGATACTTCCTCGCTCGGAAATATCGTTTGCAGATGTCTAGGTATCGTAGCAATAGCTTTCTAATGCTTCTTAAAACGCGATATCGCATCTCATTTCTATGTTTCATGGTAAGATGTAATATGATTTGCGAAGTGTCATGTATTCTTCGTTTGCACTTCAAATGAATGTAAATGCGACACTTCCTTGCTAGGAAATAGCGTCTGCAGATGTCTAGGTATCGTAGCAATAGAGTTCTAATGCTTCTTAAAACGCGATATCACATCTCATTTCTATGTTTCATGGTAAGATATAATATGATTTGCGAAGTGTTACGTATTCCTCCTCTACACTTCAAATGAATGTAAATGCGACACTTCCTTGCCAGGAAATAGCGTTTGCAAATGCCTACCTATAGTAGCAATAGTGTTCTAATGCTTCTTAAAACGCGATATCGCATCACATTTCTATGTTTCATAGTAGGATATAATATGATTTGTGAAGTGTCATGTATTCCTCGTCTACACTTCAAATGAATGTGAATGCGTTACTTCCTCGCTAGGAAATAGCGTTTGCAGATGTCTACGTATCGTAGCAATAGAGTTCATATGATCCTTAAAACGCGATATCGCATCTCATTTCTATGTTTCATGGGAAGATATAATATGATTTGCGAAGTGTTATGTATTCCTCGTCTACACTTCAAATGAATGTAAATGCGACACTTCCTTGCTAGGAAATAGCGTCTGCAGATGTCTACATATCGTAGCGATAGAGTTCTAATGCTTCTTAAAACGCGATATCGCATCTCATTTCTATGTTTCATGGTAAGATATAATATGATTAGTGAAGTGTCATGTATTCCTCGTCTACACTTCAAATGAATGTAAATGCGACACTTCCTTGCAAGGAAATAGCGTTTGTAGATGTCTACGTATAGTAGCAATAGTGATCTAATGCTTCTTAAAACGCGATATCGCATCTCATTTCTATGTTTCATGGTAGGATATAATATGATTTGCGAAGTGTCATGTATTCCTCGTCTACACTTCAAATAAATGTGAATGCGATACTTCCTCGCTCGGAAATAGCGTTTGCAGATGTCTAGGTATCGTAGCAATAGCTTTCTAATGCTTCTTAAAACGCGATATCGCATCTCATTTCTATGTTTCATGGTAAGATGTAATATGATTTGCGAAGTGTCATGTATTCTTCGTCTACACTTCAAATGAATGTGAATGCGATACTTCCTCGGTAGGAAATAGCGTTTGCAGATGTCTACGTATCGTAGCAATAGAGTTCATATGATTCCTAAAACGCGACATCGTATCTCATTTCTATGTTTCATGGTAAGATATAACATGATTTGCGAAGTGTTATGTATTCCTCGTCTACACTTCAAATGAATGTGAATGCGATACTTCCTCGCTAGGAAATAGCGTTTGCAGATGTCTACGTATCGTAGCATTAGCTTTCTAATGCTCCTTAAAACGCGATATCGCATCTCATATCTATGTCTCATGGTAAGATATAATATGATTTGCGAAGTGTTATGTATTCCTCGTCTACACTTCAAATGAATGCGAATACAACACTTCCTCGCTAGGAAATAGCGTTTGCAGATGTCTACGTATCGTAGCAATAGATTTCTAATGCTTCTTAAAACGCGATATCGCATCTCATTTCTATGTTTCATGGTAAGATATAATATGATTTGCGAAGTGTCATGTATTCCTTGTCTATACTTCAAATGAATGTAAATGCGACACTTCCTAGCAAGGAAATAGCGTTTGCAGATGTCTACGTATCGTAGCACAAGCTTTCTAATGCTTCTTAAAACGCGATATCGCATCTCATTTCTATGTTTCATGGTAAGATATAATATGATTTGCGAAGTGTCATGTATTCCTCGTCTACACTTCAAATGAATGTAAATGCGACACTTCCTTGCTAGGAAATAGCGTCTGCAGATGTCTACGTATCGTAGCAATAGAGTTCATATGATTCTTAAAACGCGACATCGCATCTCATTTCTATGTTTCATGGTAAGATATAACATGATTTGCGAAGTGTCATGTATTCCTCGTCTACACTTCAAATCAATGTAAATGCGACACTTCCTTGCAAGGAAATAGCGTTTGCAGATGTTTACCTATCGTAGCAATAGAGATCTAATGCTTCTTCAAACGCGATATCGCATCTCATTTCTATGTTTCATGGTAAGATATAATAAGATTTGCGAAGTGTTATGTATTCCTCGTCTGCACTTCAAATGAATGTAAATGCGACACTTCCTTGCAAGGAAATAGCGTTTGCAGATGTCTACGTATCGTAGCAATAGATTTCTAATGCTTCTTAAAACGCGATATCGCATCTCATTTCAGTGTTTCATGGTAAGATATAATATGATTTGCGAAGTGTCATGTATTCTTCGTCTACACTTCAAGTGAATGTGAATGCGATACTTCCTCGGTAGGAAATAGCGTTTGCAGATGTCTACGTATCGTAGCAATAGAGTTCATATGATTCTTAAAACGCGACATCGTATCTCATTTCTATGTTTCATGGTAAGATATAACATGATTTGCGAAGTGTTATGTATTCCTCGTCTACACTTCAAATGAATGTGAATGCGATACTTCCTCGCTCGGAAATAGCGTTTGCAGATGTCTAGGTATCGTAGCAATAGCTTTCTAATGCTTCTTAAAACGCGATATCGCATCTCATTTCTATGTTTCATGGTAAGATGTAATATGATTTGCGAAGTGTCATGTATTCTTCGTTTGCACTTCAAATGAATGTAAATGCGACACTTCCTTGCAAGGAAATAGCGTTTGTAGATGTCTACGTATAGTAGCAATAGTGATCTAATGCTTCTTAAAACGCGATATCGCATCTCATTTCTATGTTTCATGGTAGGATATAATATGATTTGCGAAGTGTCATGTATTCCTCGTCTACACTTCAAATGAATGTGAATGCGATAATTCCTCGCTCGGAAATATCGTTTGCAGATGTCTAGGTATCGTAGCAATAGCTTTCTAATGCTTCTTAAAACGCGATATCGCATCTCATTTCTATGTTTCATGGTAAGATGTAATATGATTTGCGAAGTGTCATGTATTCTTCGTCTACACTTCAAATGAATGTGAATGCGATACTTCCTCGGTAGGAAATAGCGTTTGCAGATGTCTACGTATCGTAGCAATAGAGTTCATATGATTCTTAAAACGCGACATCGTATCTCATTTCTATGTTTCATGGTAAGATATAACATGATTTGCGAAGTGTTATGTATTCCTCGTCTACACTTCAAATGAATGTGAATGCGATACTTCCTCGCTAGGAAATAGCGTTTGCAGATGTCTACGTATCGTAGCATTAGCTTTCTAATGCTTCTTAAAACGCGATATCGCATCTCATATCTATGTCTCATGGTAAGATATAATATGATTTGCGAAGTGTTATGTATTCCTCGTCTACACTTCAAATGAATGCGAATACAACACTTCCTCGCTAGGAAATAGCGTTTGCAGATGTCTACGTATCGTAGCAATAGATTTCTAATGCTTCTTAAAACGCGATATCGCATCTCATTTCTATGTTTCATGGTAGGATATAATATGATTTGCGAAGTGTCATGTATTCCTCGTCTACACTTCAAATGAATGTGAATGCGATACTTCCTCGCTCGGAAATAGCGTTTGCAGATGTCTAGGTATCGTAGCAATAGCATTCTAATGCTTCTTAAAACGCGATATCGCATCTCATTTCTATGTTTCATGGTAAGATGTAATATGATTTGCGAAGTGTCATGTATTCTTCGTCTACACTTCAAATGAATGTGAATGCGATACTTCCTCGGTAGGAAATAGCGTTCGTAGATGTCGACGTATCGTAGCAATAGAGTTCATATGATTCCTAAAACGCGATATCGCATCTCATTTCTATGTTTCATGGTAAGATATAATATGATTTGCGAAGTGTTATGTATTCCTCGTCTACACTTCAAATGAATGTAAATGCGACACTTCCTTGCAAAGAAATAGCGTTTGCAGATGTCTACGTATCGTAGAAGTAGATATCTAATGCTCCTTAAAACGCGATATCGCATCTCATTTCTATGTTTCATGGCAAGATATAATATGATTTGCGAAGTGTCATGTATTCCTCGTCTACACTTCAAATGAATGTAAATGCGACACTTCCTAGCAAGGAAATAGCGTTTGCAGATGTCTACGTATCGAAGCAATAGAGTTCAAATGCTTCTTAAAACGCGATATCGCATCTCATTTCTATGTTTCATGGTAAGATATAATATGATTTGCGAAGTGTCATGTATTCCTCGTCTACACTACAAATGAATGTAAATGCGAAACTTCCTTGCTAGGAAATAGCGTCTGCAGATGTCTAGGTATCGTAGCAATAGAGTTCTAATGCTTCTTAAAACGCGATATCGCATCTCATTTCTATGTTTCATGGTAAGATGTAATATGATTTGCGAAGTGTCGTGTATTCCTCGTCTACACTTCAAATGAATGTAAATGTGAAACTTCCTTGCTAGGAAATAGCGTCTGCAGATGTCTAGGTATCGTAGCAATAGAGTTCTAATGCTTCTTAAAACGCGATATCGCATCTCATATCTATGTTTCATGGTAAGATATAATATGATTTGCGAAGTGTCATGTATTCCTCGCCTACACTTCAAATGAATGTAAATGCGACACTTCCTTGCTCGGAAATTGCGTCTGCAGATGTCTAGGTATCGTAGCAACAGAGTTCTAATGCTTCTTAAAACGAGATATTGCATCTCATATCTATGTTTCATGATAAGATATAATATTCATTGCGAAGTGCTATGCATTCCTCGTCTACGATTCAAATGAAAGTAAATGCGACACTTCCTTGCAAGGAAATAGCGTTTGCAGATGTCTACGTATCGTAGCAATAGAGTTCATATGATTCTTAAAACGCGATATCGCATCTCATTTCTATGTTTCATGGTAAGATGTAATATGATTTGCGAAGTGTCATGTATTCCTCGTCTACACTTCAAATGAATGTGAATGCGATACTTCCTCGCTAGGAAATAGCGTTTGCAGATGTCTAGGTATCGTAGCAATAGAATTCATATGATTCATAAAACGCGATATCGCATCTCATTTCTATGTTTCATGGTAAGATATAACATGATTTGCGAAGTGTTATGTATTCCTCGTCTACACTTCAAATGAATGTGAATGCGATACTTCCTCGCTAGGAAATAGCGTTTGCAGATGTCTACGTATCGTAGCAATAGCTTTCTACTGCTTCTTAGAACGCGATATCGCATCTCATTTCTATGTTTCATGGTAAGATATAATATGATTTGCGAAGTGTCATGTATTCCTCGTCTACACTTCAAATGAATGTAAATGCGACACTTCCTTGCTAGGAAATAGCGTCTGCAAATGTCTACCTATAGTAGCAATAGTGTTCTAATGCTTCTTAAAACGCGATATCGCATCTCATTTCTATGTTTCATAGTAGGATATAATATGATTTGCGAAGTGTCATGTATTCCTCGTCTACACTTCAAATGAATGTGAATGCGATACTTCCTCGCTCGGAAATAGCGTTTGCAGATGTCTAGGTATCGTAGCAATAGCTTTCTAATGCTTCTTAAAACGCGATATCGCATCTCATTTCTATGTTTCATGGTAAGATGTAATATGATTTGCGAAGTGTCATGTATTCTTCGTCTACACTTCAAATGAATGTGAATGCGATACTTCCTCGGTAGGAAATAGCGTTTGCAGATGTCTACGTATCGTAGCAATAGAGTTCATATGATTCTTAAAACGCGACATCGTATCTCATTTCTATGTTTCATGTTAAGATATAACATGATTTGCGAAGTGTTATGTATTCCTCGTCTACACTTCATATGAACGTGAATGCGATACTTCCTCGCTAGGAAATAGCGTTTGCAGATGTCTACGTATCGTAGCATTAGCTTTCTAATGCTTCTTAAAACGCGATATCGCATCTCATATCTATGTCTCATGGTAAGATATAATATGATTTGCGAAGTGTTATGTATTCCTCGTCTACACTTCAAATGAATGCGAATGCAACACTTCTTCGCTAGGAAATATCGTTTGCAGATGTCTACGTATCGTAGCAATAGATTTCTAATGCTTCTTAAAACGCGATATCGCATCTCATTTCAGTGTTTCATGGTAAGATATAATATGATTTGCGAAGTGTCATGTATTCCTCGTCTACACTTCAAATGAATGTAAATGCGACACTTCCTTGCTAGGAAATAGCGTCTGCAGATGTCTACGTATACTAGCGATAGAGTTCTAATGCTTCTTAAAACGCGATATCGCATCTCATTTCTATGTTTCATGGTAAGATATAATGTGTTTCGCGAAGTGTCATGTATTCCTCGTCTACACTTCAAATGAATGTAAATGCGAAACTTCCTAGCAAGGTAATAGCGTTTGCAGATGTCTACGTATCGTAGCATTAGCTTTCTAATGCTTCTTAAAATTCGATATCGCATCTCATTTCTATGTATCATGGTAGGATATAATATGATTTGCGAAGTGTTATGTATTCCTCGTCTACACTTCAAATGAATGTAAATGCGACACTTCCTTGCTAGGAAGTAGCGTCTGCAGATGTCTACGTATACTAGCGATAGAGTTCTAATGCTTCTTAAAACGCGATATCGCATCTCATTTCTATGTTTCATGGTAAGATATAATATGATTTGCGAAGTGTCATGTATTCCTCGTCTACACTTCAAATGAATGTAAATGCGACACTTCCTTGCAAGGAAATAGCGTTTGCAGATGTTTGCCTATCGTAGCAATAGAGTTCTAATGCTTCTTCAAACGCGATATCGCATCTCATTTCTATGTTTCATGGTAAGATATAATAAGGTTTGCGAAGTGTTATGTATTCCTCGTCTGCACTTCAAATGAATGTAAATGCGACACTTCCTTGCAAGGAAATAGCGTTTGCAGATGTCTACGTATCGTAGCAATAGATTTCTAATGCTTCTTAAAACGCGATATCGCATCTCATTTCAGTGTTTCATGGTAAGATATAATATGATTTGCGAAGTGTCATGTATTCCTCGTCTACATTTCAAATGAATGTAAATGCGACACTTCCTTGCTAGGAAATAGCGTCTGCAGATGTCTACGTATACTAGCGATAGAGTTCTAATGCTTCTTAAAACGCGATATCGCATCTCATTTCTATGTTTCATGGTAAGATATAATATGTTTTGCGAAGTGTCATGTATTCCTCGTCTACACTTCAAATGAATGTAAATGCGAAACTTCCTAGCAAGGAAATAGCGTTTGCAAATGTCTACCTATAGTAGCAATAGTGTTCTAATGCTTCTTAAAACGCGATATCGCATCTCATTTCTATGTTTCATGGTAGGATATAATATGATTTGCGAAGTGTCATGTATTCCTCGTCTACATTTCAAATGAATGTGAATGCGATACTTCCTCGCTCGGAAATAGCTTTTGCAGATGTCTAGGTATCGTAGCAATAGCTTTCTAATGCTTCTTAAAACGCGATATCGCATCTCATTTCTATGTTTCATGGTAAGATGTAATATGATTTGCGAAGTGTCATGTATTCTTCGTCTACACTTCAAATGAATGTAAATGCGACACTTCCTTGCAAGGAAATAGCGTTTGCAGATGTCTACGTATCGTAGCAATAGAGTTCATATGATTCTTAAAACGCGATATCGCATCTCATTTCTATGTTTCATGGTGAGATGTAATATGATTTGCGAAGTGTCATGTATTCCTCGTCTACACTTCAAATGAATGTGAATGCGATACTTCCTCGCTAGGAAATAGCGTTTGCAGATGTCTAGGTATCGTAGCAATAGAATTCATATGATTCATAAAACGCGATATCGCATCTCATTTCTATGTTTCATGGTAAGATATAACATGATCTGCGAAGTGTCATGTATTCCTTGTCTATACTTCAAGTGAATGTAAATGCGACACTTCCTAGCAAGGAAATAGTGTTTGCAGATGTCTACGTATCGCAGCAATAGATTTCTAATGCTTCTTAAAACGCGATATCGCATCGCATTTCTATGTTTCATGGTAAGATATAATATGATTTGCGAAGTGTCATGTATTCCTCGTCTACACTTCAAATGAATGTAAATGCGAAACTTCCTTGCAAGGAAATAGCGTCTGCAGATGTCTAGGTATCGTAGCAATAGAGTTCTAATGCTTCTTAAAACGCGATATCGCATCTCATTTCTATGTTTCATGGTAAGATGTAATATGATTTGAGAAGTGTCATGTATTCCTCGTCTACACTTCAAATAAATGTAAATGCGACACTTCCTTGCTCGGAAATAGCGTCTGCAAATGTCTGGGTATCGTAGCAACAGAGTTCTAATGCTTCTTAAAACGAGATATTGCATCTCATATCTATGTTTCATGATAAGATATAATATTCATTGCGAAGTGTTATGCATTCCTCGCCTACGATTCAAATGAAAGTAAATGCGACAGTTCCTTGCAAGGAAATAGCGTTTGCAGATGTCTACGTATCGTAGCAATAGAGTTCATATGATTCTTAAAACGCGATATCGCATCTCATTTCTATGTTTCATGGTAAGATGTAATATGATTTGCGAAGTGTCATGTATTCCTCGTCTACACTTCAAATGAATGTGAATGCGATACTTCCTCGCTAGGAAATAGCGTTTGCAGATGTCTAGGTATCGTAGCAATAGAATTCATATGATTCATAAAACGCGATATCGCATCTCATTTCTATGTTTCATGGTAAGATATAACATGATTTGCGAAGTGTTATGTATTCCTCGTCTACACTTCAAATGAATGTGAATGCGATACTTCCTCGCTAGGAAATAGCGTTTGCAGATGTCTACGTATCGTAGCAATAGCTTTCTAATGCTTCTTAAAACGCGATATCGCATCTCATTTCTATGTTTCATGGTAAGATATAATATGATTTGCGAAGTGTCATGTATTCCTTGTCTATACTTCAAATGAATGTAAATGCGACACTTCCTAGCAAGGAAATAGCGTTTGCAGATGTCTACGTATCGTAGCACTAGCTTTCTAATGCTTCTTAAAACGCGATATCGCATCTCATTTCTATGTTTCATGGTAAGATATAATATGATTTGCGAAGTGTCTTCTATTCCTCGTCTACACTTCAAATGAATGTAAATGCGACACTTCCTTGCTATGAAATAGCGTCTGCAGATGTCTAGGTATCGTAGCAATAGAGTTCTAATGCTTCTTAAAACGCGATATCACATCCCATTTCTATGTTTCATGGTAAGATATAATATGATTTGCGAAGTGTTATGTATTCCTCCTCTACACTTCAAATGAATGTAAATGCGACACTTCCTTGCCAGGAAATAGCGTCTGCAGATGTCTAGGTATCGTAGCAATAGAGTTCTAATGCTTCTTAAACGCGATATCGCATCTCATTTCTATGTTTCATGGTAAGATGTAATATGATTTGCGAAGTGTTATGTATTCCTCCTTTACACTTCAAGTGAATGCAAATGCGACACCTCCTTGCCAGGAAATAGCGTTTGCAAATGTCTACCTACCGTAGCAATAGTTTTCTAATGCTTCTTAGAACGCGATATCGCATCTCATTTCCATGTTTCATAGTAAGATATAATATGATTTGCGAAGTGTTATGTATTCTTCGTCTACACTACAAATGAATGTAAATGCGACACTTCCTTGCAAAGAAATAGCGTTTGCAGATTTCTACGTATCGTAGCAGTAGATATCTAATGCTTCTTAAAGCGCGATATCGCATCCCATTTCTATGTTTCATGGTAAGATATAATATGATTTGCGAAGTGTCACGTATTCCTCGTCTACACTTCAAATGAATGTAAATGCGACACTTCCTTGCTAGGAAATAGCGTCTGCAGATGTCTACGTATTGCAGCAATAGCTTTCTAATGCTTCTTAAAACGCGATATCGCAGCTCATTTCTATGTTTCATGGTAAGATATAATATGATTTGCGAAGTGTCATGTATTCCTCGTCTACACTTCAAATGAATGTAAATGCGACACTTCCTTGCTCGGAAATAGCGTCTGCACATGTCTAGGTATCGTAGCAACAGAGTTCTAATGCTTCTTAAAACGCGATATCGCATCTCATTTCTATGTTTCAAGGTAAGATATAATATGATTTGCGAAGTGTCATGTATTCCTTGTCTATACTTCAAATGAATGTAAATGCGACACTACCTAGCAAGGAAATAGAGTTTGCAGATGTCTACGTATCGTAGCACTAGCTTTCTAATGCTTCTTAAAACGCGATATCTATTTCTATGTTTCATGGTAAGATATAATATGATTTGCGAAGTGTCATGTATTCCTCGTCCACACTTCAAATGAATGTAAATGCGACACTTCCTTGCAAGAAAATAGCGTTTGCAGATGTCTACGTATCGTAGCAATAGATTTCTAATGCTTCTTAAAACGCGATATCGCATCTCATTTCTATGTTTCATGGTAAGATATAATATGATTTGCGAAGTGTCATGTATTCCTCGTCTACACTTCAAATGAATGTAAATGTGACACTTCCTTGCTAGGAAATAGCGTCTGCAGATGTCTACGTATGGTAGCGATAAAGTTCCAATGCTTCTTAAAACGCGATATCGCATCTCATTTCTATGTTTCATGGTAAGATATAATATGATTTGCGAAGTGTCATGTATTCCTCGTCTACACTTCAAATGAATGTAAATGTGACACTTCCTTGCAAAGAAATAGCGTTTGCAGATGTCTACGTATCGAAGAAGTAGATATCTAATGCTCCTTAAAACGCGATATCGCATCTCATTTCGATGTTTCATGGTAAGATATAATATGATTTGCGAAGTGTCATGTATTCCTTGTCTATACTTCAAATGAATGTAAATGCGACACTTCCTAGCAAGGAAATAGCTTTTGCAGATGTCTACGTATCGAAGCAATAGAGTTCAAATGCTTCTTAAAACGAGATATCGCATCTCATTTCCATGTTTCATGATAGGATGTAATACTCATTGCGAAGTGTTATGAATTCCTCGCCTACACTTCAAATGAATGTAAATGCGACACTTCCTTGCAAGGAAATAACGATTGCAGATGTCTACGTATCGTAGCAATAGAATTCATATGATTCCTAAAAGGCGATATCGCATCTCATTTCTATGTTTCATGGTAAGATATAATATGATTTGCGAAGTGTCATGTATTCCTCGTCTACACTTCAAATGAATGTAAATGCGACACTTCCTTGCTAGGAAATAGCGTCTGCAGATGTCTACGTATGGTAGCGATAAAGTTCTAATGCTTCTTAAAACGCGATATCGCATCTCATTTCTATGTTTCATGGTAAGATATAATATGGTTTGCGAAGTGTTATGTATTCCTCGTCTACACTTCAAATGAATGTAAATGCGACACTTCCTTGCAAAGAAATAGCGTTTGCAGATGTCTACGTATCGTAGAAGTAGATATCTAATGTTCCTTAAAACGCGATATCGCATCTCATTTCTATGTTTCATGGTAAGATATAATATGATTTGCGAAGTGTCATGTATTCCTCGTCTACACTTCAAATGAATGTGAATGCGATACTTCCTCGCTCGGAAATAGCGTTTGCAGATGTCTAGGTATCGTAGCAATAGCTTTCTAATGCTTCTTAAAACGCGATATCGCATCTCATTTCTATGTTTCATGGTAAGATGTAATATGATTTGCGAAGTGTCATGTATTCTTCGTCTACACTTCAAATGAATGTGAATGCGATACTTCCTCGGTAGGAAATAGCGTTTGCAGATGTCTACGTATCGTAGCAATAGAGTTCATATGATTCTTAAAACGCGACATCGTATCTCATTTCTATGTTTCATGTTAAGATATAACATGATTTGCGAAGTGTTATGTATTCCTCGTCTACACTTCAAATGAATGTGAATGCGATACTTCCTCGCTAGGAAATAGCGTTTGCAGATGTCTACGTATCGTAGCATTAGCTTTCTAATGCTTCTTAAAACGCGATATCGCATCTCATATCTATGTCTCATGGTAAGATATAATATGATTTGCGAAGTGTTATGTATTCCTCGTCTACACTTCAAATGAATGCGAATACAACACTTCCTCGCTAGGAAATAGCGTTTGCAGATGTCTACGTATCGTAGCAATAGATTTCTAATGCTTCTTAAAACGCGATATCGCATCTCATTTCTATGTTTCATGGTAAGATATAATATAATTTGCGAAGTGTCATGTATTCCTCGTCTACACTTCAAATGAATGTAAATGCGACACTTCCTTGCAAGGAAATAGCGTTTGCAGATGTTTACCTATCGTAGCAATAGAGTTCTAATGCTTCTTCAAACGCGATATCGCATCTCATTTCTATGTTTCATGGTAAGATATAATAAGGTTTGCGAAGTGTTATGTATTCCTCGTCTGCACTTCAAATGAATGTAAATGCGACACTTCCTTGCAAGGAAATAGCGTTTACAGATGTCTACGTATCGTAGCAATAGATTTCTAATGCTTCTTAAAACGCGATATCGCATCTCATTTCAGTGTTTCATGGTAAGATATTATATGATTTGCGAAGTGTCATGTATTCCTCGTCTACACTTCAAATGAATGTAAATGCGACACTTCCTTGCTAGGAAATAGCGTCTGCAGATGTCTACGTATACTAGCGATAGAGTTCTAATGCTTCTTAAAACGCGATATCGCATCTCATTTCTATGTTTCATGGTAAGATATAATATGTTTTGCGAAGTGTCATGTATTCCTCGTCTACACTTGAAATGAATGTAAATGCGAAACTTCCTAGCAAGGAAATAGCGTTTGCAAATGTCTACCTATAGTAGCAATAGTGTTCTAATGCTTCTTAAAACGCGATATCGCATCTCATTTCTATGTTTGATGGTAGGATATAATATGATTTGCGAAGTGTCATGTATTCCTCGTCTACATTTCAAATGAATGTGAATGCGATACTTCCTCGCTCGGAAATAGCGTTTGCAGATGTCTAGGTATCGTAGCAATAGCTTTCTAATGCTTCTTAAAACGCGATATCGCATCTCATTTCTATGTTTCATGGTAAGATGTAATATGATTTGCGAAGTGTCATGTATTCTTCGTCTACACTTCAAATGAATGTGAATGCGATACTTCCTCGGTAGGAAATAGCGTTCGTAGATGTCGACGTATCGTAGCAATAGAGTTCATATGATTCTTAAAACGCGACATCGTATCTCATTTCTATGGTTCATGGTAAGATATAACATGATTTGCGAAGTGTTATGAATTCCTCGTCTACACTTCAAATGAATGTGAATGCGATACTTCCTCGCTAGGAAATAGCGTTTGCAGATGTCTACGTATCGTAGCATTAGCTTTCTAATGCTTCTTAAAACGCGATATCGCATCTCATATCTATGTCTCATGGTAAGATATAATATGATTTGCGAAGTGTTATGTATTCCTCGTCTACACTTCAAATGAATGCGAATACAACACTTCTTCGCTAGGAAATATCGTTTGCAGATGTCTACGTATCGTAGCAATAGATTTCTAATGCTTCTTAAAACGCGATATCGCATCTCATTTCAGTGTTTCATGGTAAGATATAATATGATTTGCGAAGTGTCATGTATTCCTCGTCTACACTTCAAATGAATGTAAATGCGACACTTCCTTGCTAGGAAATAGCGTCTGCAGATGTCTACGTATACTAGCGATAGAGTTCTAATGCTTCTTAAAACGCGATATCGCATCTCATTTCTATGTTTCATGGTAAGATATAATAGGTTTTGCGAAGTGTCATGTATTCCTCGTCTACACTTCAAATGAATGTAAATGCGAAACTTCCTAGCAAGGTAATAGCGTTTGCAGATGTCTACGTATCGTAGCATTAGCTTTCTAATGCTTCTTAAAATTCGATATCGCATCTCATTTCTATGTTTCATGGTAAGATATAATATGATTTGCGAAGTGTCATGTATTCCTCGTCTACACTTCAAATGAATGTAAATGCGACACTTCCTTGCTCGGAAATAGCGTCCGCAGATGTCTAGGTATAGTAGCAATAGCTTTCTAATGCTTCTTAAAACGCGATATCGCATCTCTTTTCTATGTTTCATGGGAAGATATAATATGATTTGCGAAGTGTTATGTATTCCTCGTCTACACTTCAAATGAATGTAAATACGACACTTCCTTGCTAGGAAATAGCGTCTGCAGATGTCTGCGTATACTAGCGATAGAGTTCTAATGCTTCTTAAAACGCGATATCGCATCTCATTTCTATGTTTCATGGTAAGATATAATATGATTTGCGAAGTGTCATGTATTCCTCGTCTACACTTCAAATGAATGTAAATGCGACACTTCCTTGCAAAGAAATAGCGTTTGCAGATGTCTACGTATCGTAGCAGTAGATATCTAATGCTTCTTAAAGCGCGATATCGCATCCCATTTCTATGTTTCATGGTAAGATATAATATGATTTGCGAAGTGTCACGTATTCCTCGTCTACACTTCAAATGAATGTAAATGCGACACTTCCTTGCTAGGAAATAGCGTCTGCAGATGTCTACGTATTGTAGCAATAGCTTTCTAATGCTTCTTAAAACGCGATATCGCAACTCATTTCTATGTTTCATGGTAAGATATAATATGATTTGCGAAGTGTCATGTATTCCTCGTCTACACTTCAAATGAATGTAAATGCGACACTTCCTTGCTCGGAAATAGCGTCTGCAGATGTCTAGGTATCGTAGCAACAGAGTTCTAATGCTTCTTAAAACGCGATATCGCATCTCATTTCTTGTTTCATGGTAAGATATAATATGATTTGCGAAGTGTTATGTATTCCTCGTCTACACTTCAAATTAATGTAAATGCGACACTTCCTTGCAAAGAAATAGCGTTTGCAGATGTCTACGTATCGTAGAAGTAGATATCTAATGCTCCTTAAAACGCGATATAGCATCTCATTTCTATGTTTCAAGGTAAGATATAATATGATTTGCGAAGTGTCATGTATTCCTTGTCTATACTTCAAATGAATGTAAATGCGACACTACCTAGCAAGGAAATAGAGTTTGCAGATGTCTACGTATCGTAGCACTAGCTTTCTAATGCTTCTTAAAACGCGATATCGCATCTCATTTCTATGTTTCATGGTAAGATATAATATGATTTGCGAAGTGTCATGTATTCCTCGTCCACACTTCAAATGAATGTAAATGCGACACTTCCTTGCAAGGAAATAGCGTTTGCAGATGTCTACGTATCGTAGCAATAGATTTCTAATGCTTCTTAAAACGCGATATCGCATCTCATTTCTATGTTTCATGGTAAGATATAATATGATTTGCGAAGTGTCATGTATTCCTCGTCTACACTTCAAACGAATGTGAATGCGATACTTCCTCGCTAGGAAATAGCGTTTGCAGATGTTTACGTATCGTAGCAATAGTTTTCTAATGCTTCTTAAAACGCGAAATCGCATCTCATTTCTATGTTTCATGGTAAGATATAACATGATTTGCGAAGTGTTATGTATTCCTCGTCTGCACTTCAAATGAATGTAAATGCGACACTTCCTTGCAAGGAAATAGCGTTTGCAGATGTCTACGTATCGTAGCAATAGAGTTCATATGATTCTTAAAACGCGATATCGCATCTCATTTCTATGTTTCATGGTAAGATATAACATGATTTGCGAAGTGTTATGTATTCCTCGTCTACACTTCAAATGAATGTGAATGCGATACTTCCTCGCTAGGAAATAGCGTTTGCAGATGTCTACGTATCGTAGCAATAGAGTTCTAATGCTTCTTAAAACGCGATATGGCATCTCATTTCTATGTTTCATGGTAAGATATAATATGATTTGCGAAGTGTTATGTATTCCTCGTCTGCATTTCAAATGAATGTGAATGCGACACTTCCTCGCTAGGAAATAGCATTTGCAGATGTCTACGTATAGTAGCAATAGATTTCTAATGCTCCTTAAAACGCGATGTCGCATCTCATTTCTATATTTCATGGTAAGATATAATATGATTTGCGAAGTGTCATGTCTTCCTCGTCCACACTTCAAATGAATGTAAATGCGACACTTCCTTGCAAGGAAATAGCGTTTGCAGATGTCTACGTATCGTAGCAATAGAGTTCATATGATTCTTAAAACGCGATATTGCATCTCATTTCTATGTTTCATGGTAAGATATAACATGATTTGCGAAGTATTATGTATTCCTCGTCTACACTTCAAATGAATGTGAATGCGACACTTCCTCGCTAGGAAGTAGCGTTTGCAGATGTCTACGTATCGTAGCAATAGCTTTCTAATGCTTCTTAAAACTCGAAATCGCATCTCATTTCTATGTTTCATCGTAAGATATAATATGATTTGCGAAGTGTTATGTATTCCTCGTCTACACTTCAAATGAATGTAAATGCGACACTTCCTTGCTAGGAAATAGCGTCTGCAGATGTCTAGGTATCGTAGTGATAGTGTTCTAATGCTTCTTAAAACGCGATATCGCATCTCATTTCTATGTTTCATGGTAAGATATAATATGATTTGCGAAGTGTTATGTATTCCTCGTCTACACTTCAAATGAATGTGAATGCGACACTTCCTCGCTAGGAAATAACGATTGCAAATATCTACGTATCGTAGCAATAGAGTTCATATGATTATTAAAACGCGATATCGCATCTCATTTCTATGTTTCATGGTAAGATATAACATGATTTGCGAAGTGTTATGTATTCCTCGTCTACACTTCAAATGAATGTGAATGCGATACTTCCTCGCTAGGAAATAGCGTTTGCAGATGTCTACGTATCGTAGCAATAGCTTTCTAATGCTACTTAAAACGCGAAATCGCATCTCATTTCTATGTTTCATGGTAAGATATAACATGATTTGCGAAGTGTTGTGTATTCCTCGTCTGCACTTCAAATGAATGTAAATGCGACACTTCCTTGCAAGGAAATAGCGTTTGCAGATGTCTACGTATCATAGCAATAGAGTTCATATGATTCTTAAAACGCGATATCGCATCTCATTTCTATGTTTCATGGTAAGATATAACATGATTTGCGAAGTGTTATGTATTCCTCGTCTACACTTCAAATGAATGTGAATGCGATACTTCCTCGCTAGGAAATAGCGTTTGCAGATGTCTACGTATCGTAGCAATAGAGTTCTAATGCTTCTTAAAACGCGATATGGCATCTCATTTCTATGTTTCATGGTAAGATATAGTATGATTTGCGAAGTGTTATGTATTCCTCGTCTGCATTTCAAATGAATGTAAATGCGACACTTCCTTGCAAGCAAATAGCGTTTGCAGATGTCTACGTATCGTAGCAATAGAGTTCTTATGATACTTAAAACGCGATATCGCATCTCATTTCTATGTTTCATGGTAAGATATAATATGATTTGCGAAGTGTTATGTATTCCTCGTCTGCACTTCAAATGAATGTAAATGCGACACTTCCTTGCAAGGAAATAGCGTTTGCAGATGTCTACGTATCGTAGCAATAGAGTTCTTATGATTCTTAAAACGCGATATCGCATCTCATTTCTATGTTTCATGGTAAGATATAATATGATTTGCGAAGTGTCATGTATTCCTCGTCTACACTTCAAACGAATGTGAATGCGATACTTCCTCGCTAGGAAATAGCGTTTGCAGATGTTTACGTATCGTAGCAATAGTTTTCTAATGCTTCTTAAAACGCGAAATCGCATCTCATTTCTATGTTTCATGGTAAGATATAACATGATTTGCGAAGTGTTATGTATTCCTCGTCTGCACTTCAAATGAATGTAAATGCGACACTTCCTTGCAAGGAAATAGCGTTTGCAGATGTCTACGTATCGTAGCAATAGAGTTCATATGATTCTTAAAACGCGATATCGCATCTCATTTCTATGTTTCATGGTAAGATATAACATGATTTGCGAAGTGTTATGTATTCCTCGTCTACACTTCAAATGAATGTGAATGCGATACTTCCTCGCTAGGAAATAGCGTTTGCAGATGTCTACGTATCGTAGCAATAGAGTTCTAATGCTTCTTAAAACGCGATATGGCATCTCATTTCTATGTTTCATGGTAAGATATAATATGATTTGCGAAGTGTTATGTATTCCTCGTCTGCATTTCAAATGAATGTGAATGCGACACTTCCTCGCTAGGAAATAGCGTTTGCAGATGTCTACGTATAGTAGCAATATATTTCTAATGCTCCTTAAAACGCGATGTCGCATCTCATTTCTATATTTCATGGTAAGATATAATATGATTTGCGAAGTGTCATGTCTTCCTCGTCCACACTTCAAATGAATGTAAATGCGACACTTCCTTGCAAGGAAATAGCGTTTGCAGATGTTTACCTATCGTAGCAATAGAGTTTTAATGCTTCTTAAAACGCGATATGGCATCTCATTTCTATGTTTCATGGTAAGATATAATATGATTTGCGAAGTGTTATGTATTCCTCGTCTGCATTTCAAATGAATGTAAATGCGACACTTCCTTGCAAGGAAATAGCGTTTGCAGATGTCTACGTATCGTAGCAATAGAGTTCTTATGATACTTAAAACGCGATATCGCATCTCATTTCTATGTTTCATGGTAAGATATAATATGATTTGAAAAGTGTTATGTATTCCTCGTCTACACTTCAAATTAATGTAAATGCGATACTTCCTTGCTAGGAAATAGTGTCTGCAGATGTCTAGTTATCGTAGCGATACAGTTCTAATGCTTCTTAAAACGCGATATTGCATCTCATTTCTATGTTTCATGGTAAGATGTAATATGATTTGGGAAGTGTTATGTATTCCTCGTCTACACTTCAAATGAATGTAAATGCGACACTTCCTTGCAAGGAAACAGCGTTTGCAAATGTCTACCTATCGTAGCAATATTGCTCTAATGCTTCTTAAAACGCGATATCGCATCTCATTTCTATGTTTCATGGTAAGATATAATATGATTTGCGAAGTGTTATGTATTCCTCGTCTACACTTCAAATGAATGTAACTGCGACACTTCCTTGCAAGGAAATAGCGTTTGCAGATGTCTACGTATCGTAGCAATAGAGTTCATATGATTCTTAAAACGCGATATTGCATCTCATTCCTATGTTTCATGGTAAGATATAACATGATTTGCGAAGTATTATGTATTCCTCGTCTACACTTCAAATGAATGTGAATGCGACACTTCCTCGCTAGGAAGTAGCGTTTGCAGATGTCTACGTATCGTAGCAATAGCTTTCTAATGCTTCTTAAAACTCGAAATCGCATCTCATTTCTATGTTTCATCGTAAGATATAATATGATTTGCGAAGTGTTATGTATTCCTCGTCTACACTTCAAATGAATGTAAATGCGACACTTCCTTGCTAGGAAATAGCGTCTGCAGATGTCTAGGTATCGTAGTGATAGTGTTCTAATGCTTCTTAAAACGCGATATCGCATCTCATTTCTATGTTTCATGGTAAGATATAATATGATTTGCGAAGTGTTATGTATTCCTCGTCTACACTTCAAATGAATGTGAATGCGACACTTCCTCGCTAGGAAATAACGATTGCAGATGTCTACGTATCGTAGCAATAGAGTTCATATGATTATTAAAACGCGATATCGCATCTCATTTCTATGTTTCATGGTAAGATATAACATGATTTGCGAAGTGTTATGTATTCCTCGTCTACACTTCAAATGAATGTGAATGCGATACTTCCTCGCTAGGAAATAGCGTTTGCAGATGTCTACGTATCGTAGCAATAGCTTTCTAATGCTTCTTAAAACGCGAAATCGCATCTCATTTCTATGTTTCATGGTAAGATATAACATGATTTGCGAAGTGTTATGTATTCCTCGTCTGCACTTCAAATGAATGTAAATGCGACACTTCCTTGCAAGGAAATAGCGTTTGCAGATGTCTACGTATCATAGCAATAGAGTTCATATGATTCTTAAAACGCGATATCGCATCTCATTTCTATGTTTCATGGTAAGATATAACATGATTTGCGAAGTGTTATGTATTCCTCGTCTACACTTCAAATGAATGTGAATGCGATACTTCCTCGCTAGGAAATAGCGTTTGCAGATGTCTACGTATCGTAGCAATAGAGTTCTAATGCTTCTTAAAACGCGATATGGCATCTCATTTCTATGTTTCATGGTAAGATATAATATGATTTGCGAAGTGTTATGTATTCCTCGTCTGCATTTCAAATGAATGTAAATGCGACACTTCCTTGCAAGCAAATAGCGTTTGCAGATGTCTACGTATCGTAGCAATAGAGTTCTTATGATACTTAAAACGCGATATCGCATCTCATTTCTATGTTTCATGGTAAGATATAATATGATTTGCGAAGTGTTATGTATTCCTCGTCTGCACTTCAAATGAATGTAAATGCGACACTTCCTTGCAAGGATATAGCGTTTGCAGATGTCTACGTATCGCAGCAATAGAGTTCATATGATTCTTAAAACGCGATATCGCATCTCATTTGTATGTTTCATGGTAAGATATAATATGATTTGCGAAGTGTTATGTATTCCTCGTCTACACTTCAAATGAATGTAACTGCGACACTTCCTCGCTAGGAAATAGCGTTTGCAGATGTCTACGTATCGTAGCAATAGCTTTCTAATGCTTCTTAAAACGCGAAATCGCATCTCATTTCTATGTTTCATGGTAAGATATAATATTCTTTGCGAAGTGTTATGCATTCCTCGTCTACGATTCAAATGAAAGTAAATGCGACACTTCCTTGCAAGGAAATAGCGTTTACAGATGTCTACGTATCGTAGCAATAGAGTTCATATGATTCATAAAACGCGATATCGCATCTCATTTCTATGTTTCATGGTAAGATATAACATGATTTGCGAAGTGTTATGTATTCCTCTTCTACACTTCAAATGAATGTGAATGCGATACTTCCTCGCTAGGAAATAGCGTTTGCAGATGTTTACGTATCGTAGCAATAGCTTTCTAATGCTTCTTAAAACGCGAAATCGCATCTCATTTCTATGTTTCATGGTAAGATATAACATGATTTGCGACGTGTTATGTATTCCTCGTCTGCACTTCAAATGAATGTAAATGCGACACTTCCTTGCAAGGAAATAGCGTTTGCAGATGTCTACGTATCGTAGCAATAGAGTTCATATGATTCTTAAAACGCGATATCGCATCTCATTTCTATGTTTCATGGTAAGATATAACATGATTTGCGAAGTGTTATGTATTACTCGTCTACACTTCAAATGAATGTGAATGCGATACTTCCTCGCTAGGAAATAGCGTTTGCAGATGTCTACGTATCGTAGCAATAGAGTTCTAATGCTTCTTAAAACGCGATATGGCATCTCATTTCTACGTTTCATGGTAAGATATAATATGATTTGCGAAGTGTTATGTATTCCTCGTCTGCATTTCAAATGAATGTATATGCGACACTTCCTTGCAGGCAAATTATGTTTGCAGATGTCTACGTATCGTAGCAATAGAGTTCTTATGATACTTAAAACGCGATATCGCATCTCATTTCTATGTTTCATGGTAAGATATAATATGATTTTCGAAGTGTTATGTATTCCTCGTCTACACTTCAAATGAATGTAAATGCGACACTTCCTTGCAAGGAAACAGCGTTTGCAAATGTCTACCTATCGTAGCAATATTGCTCTAATGCTTCTTAAAACGCGATATCGCATCTCATTTCTATGTTTCATGGTAAGATATAATATGATTTGCGAAGTGTTATGTATTCCTCGTCTACACTTCAAATGAATGTAACTGCGACACTTCCTTGCAAGGAAATAGCGTTTGCAGATGTCTACGTATCGTAGCAATAGAGTTCATATGATTCTTAAAACGCGATATTGCATCTCATTCCTATGTTTCATGGTAAGATATAACATGATTTGCGAAGTATTATGTATTCCTCGTCTACACTTCAAATGAATGTGAATGCGACACTTCCTCGCTAGGAAGTAGCGTTTGCAGATGTCTACGTATCGTAGCAATAGCTTTCTAATGCTTCTTAAAACTCGAAATCGCATCTCATTTCTATGTTTCATCGTAAGATATAATATGATTTGCGAAGTGTTATGTATTCCTCGTCTACACTTCAAATGAATGTAAATGCGACACTTCCTTGCTAGGAAATAGCGTCTGCAGATGTCTAGGTATCGTAGTGATAGTGTTCTAATGCTTCTTAAAACGCGATATCGCATCTCATTTCTATGTTTCATGGTAAGATATAATATGATTTGCGAAGTGTTATGTATTCCTCGTCTACACTTCAAATGAATGTGAATGCGACACTTCCTCGCTAGGAAATAACGATTGCAGATGTCTACGTATCGTAGCAATAGAGTTCATATGATTATTAAAACGCGATATCGCATCTCATTTCTATGTTTCATGGTAAGATATAACATGATTTGCGAAGTGTTATGTATTCCTCGTCTACACTTCAAATGAATGTGAATGCGATACTTCCTCGCTAGGAAATAGCGTTTGCAGATGTCTACGTATCGTAGCAATAGCTTTCTAATGCTTCTTAAAACGCGAAATCGCATCTCATTTCTATGTTTCATGGTAAGATATAACATGATTTGCGAAGTGTTATGTATTCCTCGTCTGCACTTCAAATGAATGTAAATGCGACACTTCCTTGCAAGGAAATAGCGTTTGCAGATGTCTACGTATCATAGCAATAGAGTTCATATGATTCTTAAAACGCGATATCGCATCTCATTTCTATGTTTCATGGTAAGATATAACATGATTTGCGAAGTGTTATGTATTCCTCGTCTACACTTCAAATGAATGTGAATGCGATACTTCCTCGCTAGGAAATAGCGTTTGCAGATGTCTACGTATCGTAGCAATAGAGTTCTAATGCTTCTTAAAACGCGATATGGCATCTCATTTCTATGTTTCATGGTAAGATATAATATGATTTGCGAAGTGTTATGTATTCCTCGTCTGCATTTCAAATGAATGTAAATGCGACACTTCCTTGCAAGCAAATAGCGTTTGCAGATGTCTACGTATCGTAGCAATAGAGTTCTTATGATACTTAAAACGCGATATCGCATCTCATTTCTATGTTTCATGGTAAGATATAATATGATTTGCGAAGTGTTATGTATTCCTCGTCTGCACTTCAAATGAATGTAAATGCGACACTTCCTTGCAAGGATATAGCGTTTGCAGATGTCTACGTATCGCAGCAATAGAGTTCATATGATTCTTAAAACGCGATATCGCATCTCATTTGTATGTTTCATGGTAAGATATAATATGATTTGCGAAGTGTTATGTATTCCTCGTCTACACTTCAAATGAATGTAACTGCGACACTTCCTCGCTAGGAAATAGCGTTTGCAGATGTCTACGTATCGTAGCAATAGCTTTCTAATGCTTCTTAAAACGCGAAATCGCATCTCATTTCTATGTTTCATGGTAAGATATAATATTCTTTGCGAAGTGTTATGCATTCCTCGTCTACGATTCAAATGAAAGTAAATGCGACACTTCCTTGCAAGGAAATAGCGTTTACAGATGTCTACGTATCGTAGCAATAGAGTTCATATGATTCATAAAACGCGATATCGCATCTCATTTCTATGTTTCATGGTAAGATATAACATGATTTGCGAAGTGTTATGTATCCTCTTCTACACTTCAAATGAATGTGAATGCGATACTTCCTCGCTAGGAAATAGCGTTTGCAGATGTTTACGTATCGTAGCAATAGCTTTCTAATGCTTCTTAAAACGCGAAATCGCATCTCATTTCTATGTTTCATGGTAAGATATAACATGATTTGCGACGTGTTATGTATTCCTCGTCTGCACTTCAAATGAATGTAAATGCGACACTTCCTTGCAAGGAAATAGCGTTTGCAGATGTCTACGTATCGTAGCAATAGAGTTCATATGATTCTTAAAACGCGATATCGCATCTCATTTCTATGTTTCATGGTAAGATATAACATGATTTGCGAAGTGTTATGTATTACTCGTCTACACTTCAAATGAATGTGAATGCGATACTTCCTCGCTAGGAAATAGCGTTTGCAGATGTCTACGTATCGTAGCAATAGAGTTCTAATGCTTCTTAAAACGCTATATGGCATCTCATTTCTACGTTTCATGGTAAGATATAATATGATTTGCGAAGTGTTATGTATTCCTCGTCTGCATTTCAAATGAATGTATATGCGACACTTCCTTGCAGGCAAATTATGTTTGCAGATGTCTACGTATCGTAGCAATAGAGTTCTTATGATACTTAAAACGCGATATCGCATCTCATTTCTATGTTTCATGGTAAGATATAATATGATTTGCGAAGTGTTATGTATTCCTCGTCTACACTTCAAATGAATGTAAATGCGACACTTCCTTGCAAGGAAACAGCGTTTGCAAATGTCTACCTATCGTAGCAATATTGCTCTAATGCTTCTTAAAACGCGATATCGCATCTCATTTCTATGTTTCATGGTAAGATATAATATGATTTGCGAAGTGTTATGTATTCCTCGTCTACACTTCAAATGAATGTAACTGCGACACTTCCTTGCAAGGAAATAGCGTTTGCAGATGTCTACGTATCGTAGCAATAGAGTTCATATGATTCTTAAAACGCGATATCGCATCTCATTTGTATGTTTCATGGTAAGATATAATATGATTTGCGAAGTGTTATGTATTCCTCGTCTACACTTCAAATGAATGTAACTGCGACACTTCCTCGCTAGGAAATAGCGTTTGCAGATGTCTACGTATCGTAGCAATAGCTTTCTAATGCTTCTTAAAACGCGAAATCGCATCTCATTTCTATGTTTCATGGTAAGATATAATATTCTTTGCGAAGTGTTATGCATTCCTCGTCTACGATTCAAATGAAAGTAAATGCGACACTTCCTTGCAAGGAAATAGCGTTTACAGATGTCTACGTATCGTAGCAATAGAGTTCATATGATTTATAAAACGCGATATCGCATCTCATTTCTATGTTTCATGGTAAGATATAACATGATTTGCGAAGTGTTATGTATTCCTCTTCTACACTTCAAATGAATGTGAATGCGATACTTCCTCGCTAGGAAATAGCGTTTGCAGATGTTTACGTATCGTAGCAATAGCTTTCTAATGCTTCTTAAAACGCGAAATCGCATCTCATTTCTATGTTTCATGGTAAGATATAACATGATTTGCGACGTGTTATGTATTCCTCGTCTGCACTTCAAATGAATGTAAATGCGACACTTCCTTGCAAGGAAATAGCGTTTGCAGATGTCTACGTATCGTAGCAATAGAGTTCATATGATTCTTAAAACGCGATATCGCATCTCATTTCTATGTTTCATGGTAAGATATAACATGATTTGCGAAGTGTTATGTATTACTCGTCTACACTTCAAATGAATGTGAATGCGATACTTCCTCGCTAGGAAATAGCGTTTGCAGATGTCTACGTATCGTAGCAATAGAGTTCTAATGCTTCTTAAAACGCGATATGGCATCTCATTTCTACGTTTCATGGTAAGATATAATATGATTTGCGAAGTGTTATGTATTCCTCGTCTGCATTTCAAATGAATGTATATGCGACACTTCCTTGCAGGCAAATTATGTTTGCAGATGTCTACGTATCGTAGCAATAGAGTTCTTATGATACTTAAAACGCGATATCGCATCTCATTTCTATGTTTCATGGTAAGATATAATATGATTTGCGAAGTGTTATGTATTCCTCGTCTACACTTCAAATGAATGTAAATGCGACACTTCCTTGCAAGGAAACTGCGTTTGCAAATGTCTACCTATCGTAGCAA
Organism: Xylocopa sonorina; assembly: GCF_050948175.1. Classification (NCBI taxonomy): domain Eukaryota; kingdom Metazoa; phylum Arthropoda; class Insecta; order Hymenoptera; family Apidae; genus Xylocopa; species Xylocopa sonorina. Next base: position 126,551 of record NW_027490394.1, on the reverse strand, counting down.
TATTGCTCTAATGCTTCTTAAAACGCGATATCGCATCTCATTTCTATGTTTCATGGTAAGATATAATATGATTTGCGAAGTGTTATGTATTCCTCGTCTACACTTCAAATGAATGTAACTGCGACACATCCTTGCAAGGAAATAGCGTTTGCAGATGTCTACGTATCGTAGCAATAGAGTTCATATGATTCTTAAAACGCGATATTGCATCTCATTTCTATGTTTCATGGTAAGATATAACATGATTTGCGAAGTATTATGTATTCCTCGTCTACACTTCAAATGAATGTGAATGCGACACTTCCTCGCTAGGAAGTAGCGTTTGCAGATGTCTACGTATCGTAGCAATAGCTTTCTAATGCTTCTTAAAACTCGAAATCGCATCTCATTTCTATGTTTCATCGTAAGATATAATATGATTTGCGAAGTGTTATGTATTCCTCGTCTACACTTCAAATGAATGTAAATGCGACACTTCCTTGCTAGGAAATAGCGTCTGCAGATGTCTAGGTATCGTAGTGATAGTGTTCTAATGCTTCTTAAAACGCGATATCGCATCTCATTTCTATGTTTCATGGTAAGATATAATATGATTTGCGAAGTGTTATGTATTCCTCGTCTACACTTCAAATGAATGTGAATGCGACACTTCCTCGCTAGGAAATAACGATTGCAGATGTCTACGTATCGTAGCAATAGAGTTCATATGATTATTAAAACGCGATATCGCATCTCATTTCTATGTTTCATGGTAAGATATAACATGATTTGCAAAGTGTTATGTATTCCTCGTCTACACTTCAAATGAATGTGAATGCGATACTTCCTCGCTAGGAAATAGCGTTTGCAGATGTCTACGTATCGTAGCAATAGCTTTCTAATGCTTCTTAAAACGCGAAATCGCATCTCATTTCTATGTTTCATGGTAAGATATAACATGATTTGCGAAGTGTTATGTATTCCTCGTCTGCACTTCAAAGGAATGTAAATGCGACACTTCCTTGCAAGGAAATAGCGTTTGCAGATGTCTACGTATCGTAGCAATAGAGTTCATATGATTCTTAAAACGCGATATCGCATCTCATTTCTATGTTTCATGGTAAGATATAACATGATTTGCGAAGTGTTACGTATTACTCGTCTACACTTCAAATGAATGTGAATGCGATACTTCCTCGCTAGGAAATAGCGTTTGCAGATGTCTACGTATCGTAGCAATAGAGTTCTAATGCTTCTTAAAACGCGATATGGCATCTCATTTCTACGTTTCATGGTAAGATATAATATGATTTGCGAAGTGTTATGTATTCCTCGTCTGCATTTCAAATGAATGTATATGCGACACTTCCTTGCAGGCAAATTATGTTTGCAGATGTCTACGTATCGTAGCAATAGAGTTCTTATGATACTTAAAACGCGATATCGCATCTCATTTCTATGTTTCATGGTAAGATATAATATGATTTGCGAAGTGTTATGTATTCCTCGTCTACACTTCAAATGAATGTAAATGCGACACTTCCTTGCAAGGAAATAGCGTTTGCAAATGTCTACCTATCGTAGCAATATTGCTCTAATGCTGCTTAAAACGCGATATCGCATCTCATTTCTATGTTTCATGGTAAGATATAATTTGATTTGCGAAGTGTTATGTATTCCTCGTCTACACTTCAAATGAATGTAACTGCGACACTTCCTTGCAAGGAAATAGCGTTTGCAGATGTCTACGTATCGTAGCAATAGAGTTCATATGATTCTTAAAACGCGATATCGCATCTCATTTCTATGTTTCATGGTAAGATATAACATGATTTGCGAAGTGTTATGTATTCCTCGTCTACACTTCAAATGAATGTGAATGCGATACTTCCTCGCTAGGAAATAGCGTTTGCAGATGTCTACGTATCGTAGCAATAGAGTTCTAATGCTTCTTAAAACGCGATATGGCATCTCATTTCTATGTTTCATGGTAAGATATAATATGATTTGCGAAGTGTTATGTATTCCTCGTCTGCATTTCAAATGAATGTGAATGCGACACTTCCTCGCTAGGAAATAGCGTTTGCAGATGTCTACGTATCGTAGCAATAGAGTTCTAATGCTTCTTAAAACGCGATATGGCATCTCATTTCTACGTTTCATGGTAAGATATAATATGATTTGCGAAGTGTTATGTATTCCTCGTCTACACTTCAAATGAATGTGAATGCGATACTTCCTCGCTAGGAAGTAGCGTTTGCAGATGTCTACGTATCGTAGCAATAGCTTTCTAATGCTTCTTAAAACGCGAAAACGCATCTCATTTCTATGTTTCATGGTAAGATATAATATGATTTGCGAAGTGTTCTGTATTCCTCGTCTACACTTCAAATGAATGTGAATGCGACACATCCTCGCTAGGAAATAGCGTTTGCAGATGCCTACGTATCGAAGCAATAGTGTTCAAATGCTTCTTAAAACGAGATATTGCATCTCATATCTATGTTTCATGATAAGATAAAGTATTCATTGCGAAGTGTTATGCATTCCTCGTCTACGACTCAAATGAATGTAAATGCGACACTTCCTTGCAAGGAAATAGCGTTTGCAGATGTCTGCGTATCGTAGCAATAGAGTTCTTATGATCCTTAAAAAGCGATATCGCATCTCATTTCTATGGTTCATGGTAAGATATAATACGATTTGCGAAGTGTTATGTATTCCTCGTCTACACTTCAAATGAATGTAAATGCGTCACTTCCTTGCTAGGAAATAGCGTCATTAGATGTCTAGGTATCGTAGTGACAGTGTTCTAATGCTTCTTAAAACGCGATATCGCATCTCATTTCTATGTTTCATGGTAAGATATAATATGATTTGCGAAGTGTTATGTATTCCTCGTCTACACTTCAAATGAATGTGAATGCGACACTTCCTCGCTAGGAAATAGCGTTTGCAGATGTCTACGTATCGTAGCAATAGAGTTCATATGATTCTTAAAACGCGATATCGCATCTCGTTTCTATGTTTCATGGTAATATATAACATGATTTGCGAAGTGTTATGTATTCCTCGTCTACACATCAAATGAATGTGAATGCGATACCACCTCGCTAGGAAATAGCGTTTGTAGATGTGTACGTATCGTAGCAATAGCTTTCTAATGCGTCTTAAAACGCGATATCGCATCTCATTTCTACGTTTCATGGTAAGATATAATATGATTTGCGAAGTGTTATGTATTCCTCGTCAACACTTCAAATGAATGTAAATGCGACACTTCCTTGCAAGGAAATAACGATTGCAGATGTCTACGTATCGTAGCAATAGAGTTCATATGATTCTTAAAACGCGATATCGCATCTCATTTCTATGTTTCATGGTAAGATATAAATGATTTGCGAAGTGTTATGTATTCCTCGTCAAAACTTCAAAAGAATGTGAATGCGATACTTCCTCGCTAGGAAATAGCGTTAGCAGATGTCTACGTATCGTAGCAATAGCTTTCTAATGCTTCTTAAAACGAGATATCGCGTCTCATTTATATGTTTCATGGTAAGATACAATATGATTTGCGAAGTGTCATGTATTCCTCGTCTACACTTCAAATGAATGTAAATGCGACACTTCCTTGCTAGGAAATAGTGTCTGCAGATGTCTACGTATCGTAGCAATAGCTTTCTAATGCTTCTTAAAACTCGAAATCGCATCTCATTTCTATGTTTCATCGTAAGATATAATATGATTTGCGAAGTGTTATGTATTCCTCGTCTACACTTCAAATGAATGTAAATGCGACACTTCCTTGCTAGGAAATAGCGTCTGCAGATGTCTAGGTATCGTAGTGATAGTGTTCTAATGCTTCTTAAAACGCGATATCGCATCTCATTTCTATGTTTCATGGTAAGATATAATATGATTTGCGAAGTGTTATGTATTCCTCGTCTACACTTCAAATGAATGTGAATGCGACACTTCCTCGCTAGGAAATAACGATTGCAGATGTCTACGTATCGTAGCAATAGAGTTCATATGATTATTAAAACGCGATATCGCATCTCATTTCTATGTTTCATGGTAAGATATAACATGATTTGCGAAGTGTTATGTATTCCTCGTCTACACTTCAAATGAATGTGAATGCGATACTTCCTCGCTAGGAAATAGCGTTTGCAGATGTCTACGTATCGTAGCAATAGCTTTCTAATGCTTCTTAAAACGCGAAATCGCATCTCATTTCTATGTTTCATGGTAAGATATAACATGATTTGCGAAGTGTTATGTATTCCTCGTCTGCACTTCAAATGAATGTAAATGCGACACTTCCTTGCAAGGAAATAGCGTTTGCAGATGTCTACGTATCATAGCAATAGAGTTCATATGATTCTTAAAACGCGATATCGCATCTCATTTCTATGTTTCATGGTAAGATATAACATGATTTGCGAAGTGTTATGTATTCCTCGTCTACACTTCAAATGAATGTGAATGCGATACTTCCTCGCTAGGAAATAGCGTTTGCAGATGTCTACGTATCGTAGCAATAGAGTTATAATGCATCTTAAAACGCGATATGGCATCTAATTTCTCTGTTTCATGGTAAGATATAATATGATTTGCGAAGTGTTATGTATTCCTCGTCTGCATTTCAAATGAATGTAAATGCGACACTTCCTTGCAAGCAAATAGCGTTTGCAGATGTCTGCGTATCGTAGCAATAGAGTTCTTATGATACTTAAAACGCGATATCGCATCTCATTTCTATGTTTCATGGTAAGATATAATATGATTTGCGAAGTGTTATGTATTCCTCGTCTGCACTTCAAATGAATGTAAATGCGACACTTCCTTGCAAGGATATAGCGTTTGCAGATGTCTACGTATCGCAGCAATAGAGTTCATATGATTCTTAAAACGCGATATCGCATCTCATTTGTATGTTTCATGGTAAGATATAATATGATTTGCGAAGTGTTATGTATTCCTCGTCTACACTTCAAATGAATGTAACTGCGACACTTCCTCGCTAGGAAATAGCGTTTGCAGATGTCTACGTATCGTAGCAATAGCTTTCTAATGCTTCTTAAAACGCGAAATCGCATCTCATTTCTATGTTTCATGGTAAGATATAATATTCTTTTGCGAAGTGTTATGCATTCCTCGTCTACGATTCAAATGAAAGTAAATGCGACACTTCCTTGCAAGGAAATAGCGTTTACAGATGTCTACGTATCGTAGCAATAGAGTTCATATGATTCATAAAACGCGATATCGCATCTCATTTCTATGTTTCATGGTAAGATATAACATGATTTGCGAAGTGTTATGTATTCCTCTTCTACACTTCAAATGAATGTGAATGCGATACTTCCTCGCTAGGAAATAGCGTTTGCAGATGTTTACGTATCGTAGCAATAGCTTTCTAATGCTTCTTAAAACGCGAAATCGCATCTCATTTCTATGTTTCATGGTAAGATATAACATGATTTGCGACGTGTTATGTATTCCTCGTCTGCACTTCAAATGAATGTAAATGCGACACTTCCTTGCAAGGAAATAGCGTTTGCAGATGTCTACGTATCGTAGCAATAGAGTTCATATGATTCTTAAAACGCGATATCGCATCTCATTTCTATGTTTCATGGTAAGATATAACATGATTTGCGAAGTGTTATGTATTACTCGTCTACACTTCAAATGAATGTGAATGCGATACTTCCTCGCTAGGAAATAGCGTTTGCAGATGTCTACGTATCGTAGCAATAGAGTTCTAATGCTTCTTAAAACGCGATATGGCATCTCATTTCTACGTTTCATGGTAAGATATAATATGATTTGCGAAGTGTTATGTATTCCTCGTCTGCATTTCAAATGAATGTATATGCGACACTTCCTTGCAGGCAAATTATGTTTGCAGATGTCTACGTATCGTAGCAATAGAGTTCTTATGATACTTAAAACGCGATATCGCATCTCATTTCTATGTTTCATGGTAAGATATAATATGATTTGCGAAGTGTTATGTATTCCTCGTCTACACTTCAAATGAATGTAAATGCGACACTTCCTTGCAAGGAAACAGCGTTTGCAAATGTCTACCTATCGTAGCAATATTGCTGTAATGCTTCTTAAAACGCGATATCGCATCTCATTTCTATGTTTCATGGTAAGGTATAATATGATTTGCGAAGTGTTATGTATTCCTCGTCTACACTTCAAATGAATGTAACTGCGACACTTCCTTGCAAGGAAATAGCGTTTGCAGATGTCTACGTATCGTAGCAATAGAGTTCATATGATTCTTAAAACGCGATATTGCATCTCATTTCTATGTTTCATGGTAAGATATAACATGATTTGCGAAGTATTATGTATTCCTCGTCTACACTTCAAATGAATGTGAATGCGACACTTCCTCGCTAGGAAGTAGCGTTTGCAGATGTCTACGTATCGTAGCAATAGCTTTCTAATGCTTCTTAAAACTCGAAATCGCATCTCATTTCTATGTTTCATCGTAAGATATAATATGATTTGCGAAGTGTTATGTATTCCTCGTCTACACTTCAAATGAATGTAAATGCGACACTTCCTTGCTAGGAAATAGCGTCTGCAGATGTCTAGGTATCGTAGTGATAGTGTTCTAATGCTTCTTAAAACGCGATATCGCATCTCATTTCTATGTTTCATGGTAAGATATAATATGATTTGCGAAGTGTTATGTATTCCTCGTCTACACTTCAAATGAATGTGAATGCGACACTGCCTCGCTAGGAAATAACGATTGCAGATGTCTACGTATCGTAGCAATAGAGTTCATATGATTATTAAAACGCGATATCGCATCTCATTTCTATGTTTCATGGTAAGATATAACATGATTTGCAAAGTGTTATGTATTCCTCGTCTACACTTCAAATGAATGTGAATGCGATACTTCCTCGCTAGGAAATAGCGTTTGCAGATGTCTACGTATCGTAGCAATAGCTTTCTAATGCTTCTTAAAACGCGAAATCGCATCTCATTTCTATGTTTCATGGTAAGATATAACATGATTTGCGAAGTGTTATGTATTCCTCGTCTGCACTTCAAAGGAATGTAAATGCGACACTTCCTTGCAAGGAAATAGCGTTTGCAGATGTCTACGTATCATAGCAATAGAGTTCATATGATTCTTAAAACGCGATATCGCATCTCATTTCTATGTTTCATGGTAAGATATAACATGATTTGCGAAGAGTTATGTATTCCTCGTCTACACTTCAAATGAATGTGAATGCGATACTTCCTCGCTAGGAAATAGCGTTTGCAGATGTCTACGTATCGTAGCAATAGAGTTCTAATGCTTCTTAAAACGCGATATGGCATCTCATTTCTATGTTTCATGGTAAGATATAATATGATTTGCGAAGTGTTATGTATTCCTCGTCTGCATTTCAAATGAATGTAAATGCGACACTTCCTTGCAAGCAAATAGCGTTTGCAGATGTCTACGTATCGTAGCAATAGAGTTCTAATGCTTCTTAAAACGCGATATGGCATCTCATTTCTACGTTTCATGGTAAGATATAATATGATTTGCGAAGTGTTATGTATTCCTCGTCTACACTTCAAATGAATGTGAATGCGATACTTCCTCGCTAGGAAGTAGCGTTTGCAGATGTCTACGTATCGTAGCAATAGCTTTCTAATGCTTCTTAAAACGCGAAAACGCATCTCATTTCTATGTTTCATGGTAAGATATAATATGATTTGCGAAGTGTTCTGTATTCCTCGTCTACACTTCAAATGAATGTGAATGCGACACATCCTCGCTAGGAAATAGCGTTTGCAGATGCCTACGTATCGAAGCAATAGTGTTCAAATGCTTCTTAAAACGAGATATTGCATCTCATATCTATGTTTCATGATAAGATAAAATATTCATTGCGAAGTGTTATGCATTCCTCGTCTACGACTCAAATGAATGTAAATGCGACACTTCCTTGCAAGGAAATAGCGTTTGCAGATGTCTGCGTATCGTAGCAATAGAGTTCTTATGATCCTTAAAAAGCGATATCGCATCTCATTTCTATGGTTCATGGTAAGATATAATACGATTTGCGAAGTGTTATGTATTCCTCGTCTACACTTCAAATGAATGTAAATGCGTCACTTCCTTGCTAGGAAATAGCGTCATTAGATGTCTAGGTATCGTAGTGACAGTGTTCTAATGCTTCTTAAAACGCGATATCGCATCTCATTTCTATGTTTCATGGTAAGATATAATATGATTTGCGAAGTGTTATGTATTCCTCGTCTACACTTCAAATGAATGTGAATGCGACACTTCCTCGCTAGGAAATAGCGTTTGCAGATGTCTACGTATCGTAGCAATAGAGTTCATATGATTCTTAAAACGCGATATCGCATCTCGTTTCTATGTTTCATGGTAATATATAACATGATTTGCGAAGTGTTATGTATTCCTCGTCTACACATCAAATGAATGTGAATGCGATACCACCTCGCTAGGAAATAGCGTTTGTAGATGTGTACGTATCGTAGCAATAGCTTTCTAATGCGTCTTAAAACGCGATATCGCATCTCATTTCTACGTTTCATGGTAAGATATAATATGATTTGCGAAGTGTTATGTATTCCTCGTCAACACTTCAAATGAATGTAACTGCGACACTTCCTCGCTAGGAAATAGCGTTTGCAGATGTCTACGTATCGTAGCAATAGCTTTCTAATGCTTCTTAAAACGCGAAATCGCATCTCATTTCTATGTTTCATGGTAAGATATAATATTCTTTTGCGAAGTGTTATGCATTCCTCGTCTACGATTCAAATGAAAGTAAATGCGACACTTCCTTGCAAGGAAATAGCGTTTACAGATGTCTACGTATCGTAGCAATAGAGTTCATATGATTCATAAAACGCGATATCGCATCTCATTTCTATGTTTCATGGTAAGATATAACATGATTTGCGAAGTGTTATGTATTCCTCTTCTACACTTCAAATGAATGTGAATGCGATACTTCCTCGCTAGGAAATAGCGTTTGCAGATGTTTACGTATCGTAGCAATAGCTTTCTAATGCTTCTTAAAACGCGAAATCGCATCTCATTTCTATGTTTCATGGTAAGATATAACATGATTTGCGACGTGTTATGTATTCCTCGTCTGCACTTCAAATGAATGTAAATGCGACACTTCCTTGCAAGGAAATAGCGTTTGCAGATGTCTACGTATCGTAGCAATAGAGTTCATATGATTCTTAAAACGCGATATCGCATCTCATTTCTATGTTTCATGGTAAGATATAACATGATTTGCGAAGTGTTATGTATTACTCGTCTACACTTCAAATGAATGTGAATGCGATACTTCCTCGCTAGGAAATAGCGTTTGCAGATGTCTACGTATCGTAGCAATAGAGTTCTAATGCTTCTTAAAACGCGATATGGCATCTCATTTCTACGTTTCATGGTAAGATATAATATGATTTGCGAAGTGTTATGTATTCCTCGTCTGCATTTCAAATGAATGTATATGCGACACTTCCTTGCAGGCAAATTATGTTTGCAGATGTCTACGTATCGTAGCAATAGAGTTCTTATGATACTTAAAACGCGATATCGCATCTCATTTCTATGTTTCATGGTAAGATATAATATGATTTGCGAAGTGTTATGTATTCCTCGTCTACACTTCAAATGAATGTAAATGCGACACTTCCTTGCAAGGAAACAGCGTTTGCAAATGTCTACCTATCGTAGCAATATTGCTGTAATGCTTCTTAAAACGCGATATCGCATCTCATTTCTATGTTTCATGGTAAGGTATAATATGATTTGCGAAGTGTTATGTATTCCTCGTCTACACTTCAAATGAATGTAACTGCGACACTTCCTTGCAAGGAAATAGCGTTTGCAGATGTCTACGTATCGTAGCAATAGAGTTCATATGATTCTTAAAACGCGATATTGCATCTCATTTCTATGTTTCATGGTAAGATATAACATGATTTGCGAAGTATTATGTATTCCTCGTCTACACTTCAAATGAATGTGAATGCGACACTTCCTCGCTAGGAAGTAGCGTTTGCAGATGTCTACGTATCGTAGCAATAGCTTTCTAATGCTTCTTAAAACTCGAAATCGCATCTCATTTCTATGTTTCATCGTAAGATATAATATGATTTGCGAAGTGTTATGTATTCCTCGTCTACACTTCAAATGAATGTAAATGCGACACTTCCTTGCTAGGAAATAGCGTCTGCAGATGTCTAGGTATCGTAGTGATAGTGTTCTAATGCTTCTTAAAACGCGATATCGCATCTCATTTCTATGTTTCATGGTAAGATATAATATGATTTGCGAAGTGTTATGTATTCCTCGTCTACACTTCAAATGAATGTGAATGCGACACTGCCTCGCTAGGAAATAACGATTGCAGATGTCTACGTATCGTAGCAATAGAGTTCATATGATTATTAAAACGCGATATCGCATCTCATTTCTATGTTTCATGGTAAGATATAACATGATTTGCAAAGTGTTATGTATTCCTCGTCTACACTTCAAATGAATGTGAATGCGATACTTCCTCGCTAGGAAATAGCGTTTGCAGATGTCTACGTATCGTAGCAATAGCTTTCTAATGCTTCTTAAAACGCGAAATCGCATCTCATTTCTATGTTTCATGGTAAGATATAACATGATTTGCGAAGTGTTATGTATTCCTCGTCTGCACTTCAAAGGAATGTAAATGCGACACTTCCTTGCAAGGAAATAGCGTTTGCAGATGTCTACGTATCATAGCAATAGAGTTCATATGATTCTTAAAACGCGATATCGCATCTCATTTCTATGTTTCATGGTAAGATATAACATGATTTGCGAAGAGTTATGTATTCCTCGTCTACACTTCAAATGAATGTGAATGCGATACTTCCTCGCTAGGAAATAGCGTTTGCAGATGTCTACGTATCGTAGCAATAGAGTTCTAATGCTTCTTAAAACGCGATATGGCATCTCATTTCTATGTTTCATGGTAAGATATAATATGATTTGCGAAGTGTTATGTATTCCTCGTCTGCATTTCAAATGAATGTAAATGCGACACTTCCTTGCAAGCAAATAGCGTTTGCAGATGTCTACGTATCGTAGCAATAGAGTTCTAATGCTTCTTAAAACGCGATATGGCATCTCATTTCTACGTTTCATGGTAAGATATAATATGATTTGCGAAGTGTTATGTATTCCTCGTCTACACTTCAAATGAATGTGAATGCGATACTTCCTCGCTAGGAAGTAGCGTTTGCAGATGTCTACGTATCGTAGCAATAGCTTTCTAATGCTTCTTAAAACGCGAAAACGCATCTCATTTCTATGTTTCATGGTAAGATATAATATGATTTGCGAAGTGTTCTGTATTCCTCGTCTACACTTCAAATGAATGTGAATGCGACACATCCTCGCTAGGAAATAGCGTTTGCAGATGCCTACGTATCGAAGCAATAGTGTTCAAATGCTTCTTAAAACGAGATATTGCATCTCATATCTATGTTTCATGATAAGATAAAATATTCATTGCGAAGTGTTATGCATTCCTCGTCTACGACTCAAATGAATGTAAATGCGACACTTCCTTGCAAGGAAATAGCGTTTGCAGATGTCTGCGTATCGTAGCAATAGAGTTCTTATGATCCTTAAAAAGCGATATCGCATCTCATTTCTATGGTTCATGGTAAGATATAATACGATTTGCGAAGTGTTATGTATTCCTCGTCTACACTTCAAATGAATGTAAATGCGTCACTTCCTTGCTAGGAAATAGCGTCATTAGATGTCTAGGTATCGTAGTGACAGTGTTCTAATGCTTCTTAAAACGCGATATCGCATCTCATTTCTATGTTTCATGGTAAGATATAATATGATTTGCGAAGTGTTATGTATTCCTCGTCTACACTTCAAATGAATGTGAATGCGACACTTCCTCGCTAGGAAATAGCGTTTGCAGATGTCTACGTATCGTAGCAATAGAGTTCATATGATTCTTAAAACGCGATATCGCATCTCGTTTCTATGTTTCATGGTAATATATAACATGATTTGCGAAGTGTTATGTATTCCTCGTCTACACATCAAATGAATGTGAATGCGATACCACCTCGCTAGGAAATAGCGTTTGTAGATGTGTACGTATCGTAGCAATAGCTTTCTAATGCGTCTTAAAACGCGATATCGCATCTCATTTCTACGTTTCATGGTAAGATATAATATGATTTGCGAAGTGTTATGTATTCCTCGTCAACACTTCAAATGAATGTAAATGCGACACTTCCTTGCAAGGAAATAACGATTGCAGATGTCTACGTATCGTAGCAATAGAGTTCATATGATTCTTAAAACGCGATATCGCATCTCATTTCTATGTTTCATGGTAAGATATAATATGATTTGCGAAGTGTTATGTATTCCTCGTCTACACTTCAAATGAATGTAAATGCGACACTTCCTTGCAAGGAAACAGCGTTTGCAAATGTCTACCTATCGTAGCAATATTGCTCTAATGCTTCTTAAAACGCGATATCGCATCTCATTTCTATGTTTCATGGTAAGATATAATATGATTTGCGAAGTGTTATGTATTCCTCGTCTACACTTCAAATGAATGTAACTGCGACACTTCCTTGCAAGGAAATAGCGTTTGCAGATGTCTACGTATCGTAGCAATAGAGTTCATATGATTCTTAAAACGCGATATTGCATCTCATTTCTATGTTTCATGGTAAGATATAACATGATTTGCGAAGTATTATGTATTCCTCGTCTACACTTCAAATGAATGTGAATGCGACACTTCCTCGCTAGGAAGTAGCGTTTGCAGATGTCTACGTATCGTAGCAATAGCTTTCTAATGCTTCTTAAAACTCGAAATCGCATCTCATTTCTATGTTTCATCGTAAGATATAATATGATTTGCGAAGTGTTATGTATTCCTCGTCTACACTTCAAATGAATGTAAATGCGACACTTCCTTGCTAGGAAATAGCGTCTGCAGATGTCTAGGTATCGTAGTGATAGTGTTCTAATGCTTCTTAAAACGCGATATCGCATCTCATTTCTATGTTTCATGGTAAGATATAATATGATTTGCGAAGTGTTATGTATTCCTCGTCTACACTTCAAATGAATGTGAATGCGACACTTCCTCGCTAGGAAATAACGATTGCAGATGTCTACGTATCGTAGCAATAGAGTTCATATGATTATTAAAACGCGATATCGCATCTCATTTCTATGTTTCATGGTAAGATATAACATGATTTGCAAAGTGTTATGTATTCCTCGTCTACACTTCAAATGAATGTGAATGCGATACTTCCTCGCTAGGAAATAGCGTTTGCAGATGTCTACGTATCGTAGCAATAGCTTTCTAATGCTTCTTAAAACGCGAAATCGCATCTCATTTCTATGTTTCATGGTAAGATATAACATGATTTGCGAAGTGTTATGTATTCCTCGTCTGCACTTCAAAGGAATGTAAATGCGACACTTCCTTGCAAGGAAATAGCGTTTGCAGATGTCTACGTATCATAGCAATAGAGTTCATATGATTCTTAAAACGCGATATCGCATCTCATTTCTATGTTTCATGGTAAGATATAACATGATTTGCGAAGAGTTATGTATTCCTCGTCTACACTTCAAATGAATGTGAATGCGATACTTCCTCGCTAGGAAATAGCGTTTGCAGATGTCTACGTATCGTAGCAATAGCTTTCTAATGCTTCTTAAGACGCGAAATCGCATCTCATTTCTATGTTTCATGGTAAGATATAACATGATTTGCGAAGTGTTATGTATTCCTCGTCTGCACTTCAAATGAATGTAAATGCGACACTTCCTTGCAAGGAAATAGCGTTTGCAGATGTCTACGTATCATAGCAATAGAGTTCATATGATTCTTAAAACGCGATATCGCATCTCATTTCTATGTTTCATGGTAAGATATAACATGATTTGCGAAGTGTTATGTATTCCTCGTCTACACTTCAAATGAATGTGAATGCGATACTTCCTCGCTAGGAAATAGCGTTTGCAGATGTCTACGTATCGTAGCAATAGAGTTATAATGCTTCTTAAAACGCGATATGGCATCTAATTTCTATGTTTCATGGTAAGATATAATATGATTTGCGAAGTGTTATGTATTCCTCGTCTGCATTTCAAATGAATGTAAATGCGACACTTCCTTGCAAGCAAATAGCGTTTGCAGATGTCTACGTATCGTAGCAATAGAGTTCTTATGATACTTAAAACGCGATATCGCATCTCATTTCTATGTTTCATGGTAAGATATAATATGATTTGCGAAGTGTTATGTATTCCTCGTCTGCACTTCAAATGAATGTAAATGCGACACTTCCTTGCAAGGATATAGCGTTTGCAGATGTCTACGTATCGCAGCAATAGAGTTCATATGATTCTTAAAACGCGATATCGCATCTCATTTGTATGTTTCATGGTAAGATATAATATGATTTGCGAAGTGTTATGTATTCCTCGTCTACACTTCAAATGAATGTAACTGCGACACTTCCTCGCTAGGAAATAGCGTTTGCAGATGTCTACGTATCGTAGCAATAGCTTTCTAATGCTTCTTAAAACGCGAAATCGCATCTCATTTCTATGTTTCATGGTAAGATATAATATTCTTTGCGAAGTGTTATGCATTCCTCGTCTACGATTCAAATGAAAGTAAATGCGACACTTCCTTGCAAGGAAATAGCGTTTACAGATGTCTACGTATCGTAGCAATAGAGTTCATATGATTCATAAAACGCGATATCGCATCTCATTTCTATGTTTCATGGTAAGATATAACATGATTTGCGAAGTGTTATGTATTCCTCTTCTACACTTCAAATGAATGTGAATGCGATACTTCCTCGCTAGGAAATAGCGTTTGCAGATGTTTACGTATCGTAGCAATAGCTTTCTAATGCTTCTTAAAACGCGAAATCGCATCTCATTTCTATGTTTCATGGTAAGATATAACATGATTTGCGACGTGTTATGTATTCCTCGTCTGCACTTCAAATGAATGTAAATGCGACACTTCCTTGCAAGGAAATAGCGTTTGCAGATGTCTACGTATCGTAGCAATAGAGTTCATATGATTCTTAAAACGCGATATCGCATCTCATTTCTATGTTTCATGGTAAGATATAACATGATTTGCGAAGTGTTATGTATTACTCGTCTACACTTCAAATGAATGTGAATGCGATACTTCCTCGCTAGGAAATAGCGTTTGCAGATGTCTACGTATCGTAGCAATAGAGTTCTAATGCTTCTTAAAACGCGATATGGCATCTCATTTCTACGTTTCATGGTAAGATATAATATGATTTGCGAAGTGTTATGTATTCCTCGTCTGCATTTCAAATGAATGTATATGCGACACTTCCTTGCAGGCAAATTATGTTTGCAGATGTCTACGTATCGTAGCAATAGAGTTCTTATGATACTTAAAACGCGATATCGCATCTCATTTCTATGTTTCATGGTAAGATATAATATGATTTGCGAAGTGTTATGTATTCCTCGTCTACACTTCAAATGAATGTAAATGCGACACTTCCTTGCAAGGAAACAGCGTTTGCAAATGTCTACCTATCGTAGCAATATTGCTCTAATGCTTCTTAAAACGCGATATCGCATCTCATTTCTATGTTTCATGGTAAGATATAATATGATTTGCGAAGTGTTATGTATTCCTCGTCTACACTTCAAATGAATGTAACTGCGACACTTCCTTGCAAGGAAATGGCGTTTGCAGATGTCTACGTATCGTAGCAATAGAGTTCATATGATTCTTAAAACGCGATATTGCATCTCATTTCTATGTTTCATGGTAAGATATAACATGATTTGCGAAGTATTATGTATTCCTCGTCTACACTTCAAATGAATGTGAATGCGACACTTCCTCGCTAGGAAGTAGCGTTTGCAGATGTCTACGTATCGTAGCAATAGCTTTCTAATGCTTCTTAAAACTCGAAATCGCATCTCATTTCTATGTTTCATCGTAAGATATAATATGATTTGCGAAGTGTTATGTATTCCTCGTCTACACTTCAAATGAATGTAAATGCGACACTTCCTTGCTAGGAAATAGCGTCTGCAGATGTCTAGGTATCGTAGTGATAGTGTTCTAATGCTTCTTAAAACGCGATATCGCATCTCATTTCTATGTTTCATGGTAAGATATAATATGATTTGCGAAGTGTTATGTATTCCTCGTCTACACTTCAAATGAATGTGAATGCGACACTTCCTCGCTAGGAAATAACGATTGCAGATGTCTACGTATCGTAGCAATAGAGTTCATATGATTATTAAAACGCGATATCGCATCTCATTTCTATGTTTCATGGTAAGATATAACATGATTTGCAAAGTGTTATGCATTCCTCGTCTACACTTCAAATGAATGTGAATGCGATACTTCCTCGCTAGGAAATAGCGTTTGCAGATGTCTACGTATCGTAGCAATAGCTTTCTAATGCTTCTTAAAACGCGAAATCGCATCTCATTTCTATGTTTCATGGTAAGATATAACATGATTTGCGAAGTGTTATGTATTCCTCGTCTGCACTTCAAAGGAATGTAAATGCGACACTTCCTTGCAAGGAAATAGCGTTTGCAGATGTCTACGTATCATAGCAATAGAGTTCATATGATTCTTAAAACGCGATATCGCATCTCATTTCTATGTTTCATGGTAAGATATAACATGATTTGCGAAGAGTTATGTATTCCTCGTCTACACTTCAAATGAATGTGAATGCGATACTTCCTCGCTAGGAAATAGCGTTTGCAGATGTCTACGTATCGTAGCAATAGAGTTCTAATGCTTCTTAAAACGCGATATGGCATCTCATTTCTATGTTTCATGGTAAGATATAATATGATTTGCGAAGTGTTATGTATTCCTCGTCTGCATTTCAAATGAATGTAAATGCGACACTTCCTTGCAAGCAAATAGCGTTTGCAGATGTCTACGTATCGTAGCAATAGAGTTCTAATGCTTCTTAAAACGCGATATGGCATCTCATTTCTACGTTTCATGGTAAGATATAATATGATTTGCGAAGTGTTATGTATTCCTCGTCTACACTTCAAATGAATGTGAATGCGATACTTCCTCGCTAGGAAGTAGCGTTTGCAGATGTCTGCGTATCGTAGCAATAGAGTTCTTATGATCCTTAAAAAGCGATATCGCATCTCATTTCTATGGTTCATGGTAAGATATAATACGATTTGCGAAGTGTTATGTATTCCTCGTCTACACTTCAAATGAATGTAAATGCGTCACTTCCTTGCTAGGAAATAGCGTCATTAGATGTCTAGGTATCGTAGTGACAGTGTTCTAATGCTTCTTAAAACGCGATATCGCATCTCATTTCTATGTTTCATGGTAAGATATAATATGATTTGCGAAGTGTTATGTATTCCTCGTCTACACTTCAAATGAATGTGAATGCGACACTTCCTCGCTAGGAAATAACGATTGCAGATGTCTACGTATCGTAGCAATAGAGTTCATATGATTATTAAAACGCGATATCGCATATCATTTCTATGTTTCATGGTAAGATATAACATGATTTGCGAAGTGTTATGTATTCCTCGTCTACACTTCAAATGAATGTGAATGCGATACTTCCTCGCTAGGAAATAGCGTTTGCAGATGTCTACGTATCGTAGCAATAGAGTTCATATTATTCTTAAAACGCGATATTGCATCTCATTTCTATGTTTCATGGTAAGATATAACATGATTTGCGAAGTATTATGTATTCCTCGTCTACACTTCAAATGAATGTGAATGCGATACTTCCTCGCTAGGAAGTAGTGTTTGCAGATGTCTACGTATCGTAGCAATAGCTTTCTAATGCTTCTTAAAACTCGAAATCGCATCTCATTTCTATGTTTCATGGATAGATATAATATGATTTGCGAAGTGTTCTGTATTCCTCGTCTACACTTCAAATGAATGTGAATGCGACACATCCTCGCTAGGAAATAGCGTTTGCAGATGTCTGCGTATCGAAGCAATAGTGTTCAAACGCTTCTTAAAACGAGATATTGCATCTCATATCTATGTTTCATGATAAGATATAATATTCATTGCGAAGTGTTATGTATTCCTCGTCTGCCCTTCAAATGAATGTAAATGCGACACTTCCTTGCAAGCAAATAGCGTTTGCAGATGTCTACGTATCGTAGCAATAGAGTTCTTATGATACTTAAAACGCGATATAGCATCTCATTTCTATGTTTCATGGTAAGATATAATATGATTTGCGAAGCGTTATGTATTCCTCGTCTACACTTCAAATGAATGTAAATGCGACACTTCCTTGCAAGGAAATAGCGTTTGCAGATGTCTACGTATCGAAGCAATAGTGTTCAAATGCTTCTTAAAACGAGATATTGCATCTCATATCTATGTTTCATGATAAGATATAATATTCATTGCGAAGTGTTATGCGTTCCTCGTCTACGATTCAAATGAATGTAAATGCGACACTTCCTTGCAAGGAAATAGCGTTTGCAGATGTCTACGTATCGTAGCAATAGAGTTCTTATGATCCTTAAAACGCGATATCGCATCTCATTTCTTTGGTTCATGGTAAGATATAATACGATTTGCGAAGTGTTATGTATTCCTCGTCTACACTTCAAATGAATGTAAATGCGACACTTCCTTGCAAGGAAATAGCGTTTGCAGATGTCTACGTATCGAAGCAATAGTGTTCAAATGCTTCTTAAAACGAGATATTGCATCTCATATCTATGTTTCATGATAAGATATAATATTCATTGCGAAGTGTTATGCGTTCCTCGTCTACGATTCAAATGAATGTAAATGCGACACTTCCTTGCAAGGAAATAGCGTTTGCAGATGTCTACGTATCGTAGCAATAGAGTTCTTATGATCCTTAAAACGCGATATCGCATCTCATTTCTATTGTTCATGGTAAGATATAATACGATTTGCGAAGTGTTATGTATTCCTCGTCTACACTTCAAATGAATGTAAATGCGACACTTCCTTGCTAGGAAATAGCGTCTGCAGATGTCTAGGTATCGTAGCGATAGTGTTCCAATGCTTCTTAAAA
The DNA here is from genome assembly GCF_050948175.1 of Xylocopa sonorina. Classification (NCBI taxonomy): domain Eukaryota; kingdom Metazoa; phylum Arthropoda; class Insecta; order Hymenoptera; family Apidae; genus Xylocopa; species Xylocopa sonorina. Next base: position 107,387 of record NW_027490394.1, on the reverse strand, counting down.
CGCGATATCGCATCTCATTTCTATGTTTCATGGTAAGATATAATATGATTTGCGAAGTGTTATGTATTCCTCGTCTGCATTTCAAATGAATGTAAATGCGACCCTTCCTCGCAAGGAAATAGCGTTTGCAGATGTCTACGTATCGTAGCAATAGAGTTCTAATGCTTCTTAAAACGCGATATCGCATCTCATTTCTACGTTTCATGGTAAGATATAATACGATTTGCGAAGTGTTATGTATTCCTCGTCTACACTTCAAGTGAATGTAAATGCGACACTTCCTTGCTAGGAAATAGTGTCTGCAGATGTCTAGGTATCGTAGCGATACAGTTCTAATGCTTCTTAAAACGCGATATCGCATCTCATTTCTATGTTTCATGGTAAGATATAATATGATTTGCGAAGTGTTATGTATTCCTCGTCTACACTTCAAATGAATGTAAATGCGACACCTCCTTGCAAGGAAATAGCGTTTGCAAATGTCTACCTATCGTAGCAATATTGCTCTAATGCTTCTTAAAACGCGATATCGCATCTCATTTCTATGTTTCATGGTAAGATATAATATGATTTGCGAAGTGTTATGTATTCCTCGTCTACACTTCAAATGAATGTAAATGCGACACTTCCTTGCAAGGAAATAGCGTTTGCAGATGTCTACGTATCGAAGCAATAGTGTTCAAATGCTTCTTAAAACGAGATATTGCATCTCATATCTATGTGTCATGATAAGATATAATATTCATTGCGAAGTGTTATGCGTTCCTCGTCTACGATTCAAATGAATGTGAATGTGATACTTCCTCGCTAGGAAATAGCGGTTGCAGATGTCTACGTATCGTAGCAATAGAGTTCTTATGATTCTTAAAACGAGATATTGCATCTCATATCTATGTTTCATGGTAAGATATAATATTCATTGTGAAGTGTTATGTATTCCTCGTCTACACTTCAAATTAATGTAAATGCGACACATCCTTGCAAGGAAATAGCGTTTGCAAATGTCTACCTATCGTAAAAATAGTGCTCTAATGCTTCTTAAAACGCGATATCGCATCACATTTCTATGTTTCATGGTAAGATATAATATGATTTGCGAAGTGTTATGTATTCCTCGTCTACACTTCAAATGAATGTAAATGCGACACTTCCTTGCAAGGAAATAGCGTTTGCAGATGTCTACGTATCGAAGCAATAGTGTTCAAATGCTTCTTAAAACGCGATATCGCTTCTCATTTCCATGTTTCATGGTAAGATATAATATTCATTGCGAAGTGTTATGCGTTCCTCGTCTACGATTCAAATGAATGTAAATGCGACACTTCCTTGCAAGGAAATAGCGTTTGCAGATGTCTACGTATCGAAGCAATAGTGTTCAAATGCTTCTTAAAACGAGATATTGCATCTCATATCTATGTTTCATGATAAGATATAATACTCATTGCGAAGTGTTATGTATTCCTCGTCTACACTTCAAATGAATGTAAATGCGACACTTCCTTGCTAGGAAATAGCGTCTGCAAATGTCTAGGTATCGTAGCAATAGAGTTCTAATGCTTCTTAAAACGCGATATCGCATCTCATTTCTATGTTTCATGGTAAGATATAATATGATTTGCGAAGTGTTATGTATTCCTCGTCAACACTTCAAATGAATGTGAATGCGATACTTCCTCGCTAGGAAATAGCGTTTGCAGATGTCTACGTATCGTAGCAATAGCTTTCTAATGCTTCATAAAACGCGATATCGCATCTCATTTATATGTTTCATGGTAAGATATACTATGATTTGCGAAGTGTTATGTATTCCTCCTCTACACTTCAAATGAATGTAAATGCGAAACTTCCTTGCCAGGAGATAGCGTTTGCAAATGTCTACCTATCGTAGCAATAATGTTCTAATGCTTCTTAAAACGCGATATCGCATCTCATTTCTATGTTTCATGGTAAGATATAATACGATTTGCGAAGTGTTATGTATTCCTCGTCTACACTTCAAGTGAATATAAATGCGACACTTCCTTGCTAGGAAATAGCTTCTGCAGATGTCTAGGTATCGTAGCGATAGTGTTCTAATGCTTCTTAAAACGCGATATCGCATCACATTTCTATGTTTCATGGTAAGATATAATATGATTTGCGAAGTGTTATGTATTCCTCGTCTACACTTCAAATGAATGTAAATGCGACACTTCCTTGCAAGGAAATAGCGTTTGCAGATGTCTACGTATCGAAGCAATAGTGTTCAAATGCTTCTTAAAACGTGATATTGCATCTCATTTCTATGTTTCATGGTAAGATATAATACGATTTGCGAAGTGTTATGTATTCCTCGTCTACACTTCAAGTGAATGTAAATGCGACACTTCCTTGCTAGGAAATAGTGTCTGCAGATGTCTAGGTATCGTAGCGATACAGTTCTAATGCTTCTTAAAACGCGATATCGCATCTCATTTCTATGTTTCATGGTAAGATATAATATGATTTGCGAAGTGTTATGTATTCCTCGTCTACACTTCAAATGAATGTAAATGCGACACCTCCTTGCAAGGAAATAGCGTTTGCAAATGTCTACCTATCGTAGCAATATTGCTCTAATGCTTCTTAAAACGCGATATCGCATCTCATTTCTATGTTTCATGGTAAGATATAATATGATTTGCGAAGTGTTATGTATTCCTCGTCTACACTTCAAATGAATGTAAATGCGACACTTCCTTGCAAGGAAATAGCGTTTGCAGATGTCTACGTATCGAAGCAATAGTGTTCAAATGCTTCTTAAAACGAGATATTGCATCTCATATCTATGTGTCATGATAAGATATAATATTCATTGCGAAGTGTTATGCGTTCCTCGTCTACGATTCAAATGAATGTGAATGTGATACTTCCTCGCTAGGAAATAGCGGTTGCAGATGTCTACGTATCGTAGCAATAGAGTTCTTATGATTCTTAAAACGAGATATTGCATCTCATATCTATGTTTCATGGTAAGATATAATATTCATTGTGAAGTGTTATGTATTCCTCGTCTACACTTCAAATTAATGTAAATGCGACACATCCTTGCAAGGAAATAGCGTTTGCAAATGTCTACCTATCGTAAAAATAGTGCTCTAATGCTTCTTAAAACGCGATATCGCATCACATTTCTATGTTTCATGGTAAGATATAATATGATTTGCGAAGTGTTATGTATTCCTCGTCTACACTTCAAATGAATGTAAATGCGACACTTCCTTGCAAGGAAATAGCGTTTGCAGATGTCTACGTATCGAAGCAATAGTGTTCAAATGCTTCTTAAAACGCGATATCGCTTCTCATTTCCATGTTTCATGGTAAGATATAATATTCATTGCGAAGTGTTATGCGTTCCTCGTCTACGATTCAAATGAATGTAAATGCGACACTTCCTTGCAAGGAAATAGCGTTTGCAGATGTCTACGTATCGAAGCAATAGTGTTCAAATGCTTCTTAAAACGAGATATTGCATCTCATATCTATGTTTCATGATAAGATATAATACTCATTGCGAAGTGTTATGTATTCCTCGTCTACACTTCAAATGAATGTAAATGCGACACTTCCTTGCTAGGAAATAGCGTCTGCAGATGTCTAGGTATCGTAGCGATAGTGTTCTAATGCTTCTTAGAACGCGATATCGCATCTCATTTCTATGTTTCATGGTAAGATATAATATGATTTGCGAAGTGTTATGTATTCCTCGTCTACACTTCAAATGAATGTAAATGCGACACTTCCTTGCAAGGAAATAGCGTTTGCAGATGTCTACGTATCGTAGCAATAGAGTTCTAATGCTTCTTAAAACGCGATATCGCATCTCATTTCTATGTTTCATGGTAAGATGTAATATGATTTGCGAAGTGTTATGTATTCCTCGTCTACACTTCAAATGAATGTAAATGCGACACTTCCTTGCTAGGAAATAGCGTCTGCAAATGTCTAGGTATCGTAGCAATAGAGTTCTAATGCTTCTTAAAACGCGATATCGCATCTCATTTCTATGTTTCATGGTAAGATATAATATGATTTGCGAAGTGTTATGTATTCCTCGTCAACACTTCAAATGAATGTGAATGCGATACTTCCTCGCTAGGAAATAGCGTTTGCAGATGTCTACGTATCGTAGCAATAGCTTTCTAATGCTTCATAAAACGCGATATCGCATCTCATTTATATGTTTCATGGTAAGATATACTATGATTTGCGAAGTGTTATGTATTCCTCCTCTACACTTCAAATGAATGTAAATGCGAAACTTCCTTGCCAGGAAATAGCGTTTGCAAATGTCTACCTATCGTAGCAATAATGTTCTAATGCTTCTTAAAACGCGATATCGCATCTCATTTCTATGTTTCATGGTAAGATATAATACGATTTGCGAAGTGTTATGTATTCCTCGTCTACACTTCAAGTGAATATAAATGCGACACTTCCTTGCTAGGAAATAGCTTCTGCAGATGTCTAGGTATCGTAGCGATAGTGTTCTAATGCTTCTTAAAACGCGATATCGCATCACATTTCTATGTTTCATGGTAAGATATAATATGATTTGCGAAGTGTTATGTATTCCTCGTCTACACTTCAAATGAATGTAAATGCGACACTTCCTTGCAAGGAAATAGCGTTTGCAGATGTCTACGTATCGAAGCAATAGTGTTCAAATGCTTCTTAAAACGTGATATTGCATCTCATATCTATGTTTCATGATAAGATATAATATTCATTGCGAAGTGTTATGCATTCCTCGTCTACGATTCAAATGAATGTAAATGCGACACTTCCTTGCAAGGAAATAGCGTTTGCAGATGTCTACGTATCGTAGCAATAGAGTTCTTATGATTCTTAAAACGCGATATTGCATCTCATTTCTATGGTTCATGGTAAGATATAATACGATTTGCGAAGTGTTATGTATTCCTCGTCAACACTTCAAATGAATGTGAATGCGATACTTCCTCGCTAGGAAATAGCGTTTGCAGATGTCTACGTATCGTAGCAATAGCTTTCTAATGCTTCATAAAACGCGATATCGCATCACATTTCTATGTTTCATGGTAAGATATAATATGATTTGCGAAGTGTTATGTATTCCTCGTCTACACTTCAAATGAATGTAAATGCGACACTTCCTTGCAAGAAAATAGCGTTTGCAGATGTCTACGTATCGTAGCAATAGAGTTCTTATGATCCTTAAAACGCGATATCGCATCTCATTTCTATGGTTCATTGTAAGATATAATACTCATTGCAAAGTGTTATGTATTCCTCGTCTACACTTCAAATGAATGTAAATGGGACACTTCCTTGCTAGGAAATAGCGTCTGCAGATGTCTAGGTATCGTAGCGATAGTGTTCTAATGCTTCTTAAAACGCGATATTGCATCTCATTTCTATGTTTCATGGTAAGATATAATATGATTTGCGAAGTGTTATGTATTCCTCGTCTACACTTCAAATGAATGTAAATGCGACACTTCCTTGCATGGAAATAGCGTTTGCAAATGTCTACCTATCGTAGCAATAGTGCTCTAGTGCTTCTTAAAACGCGATATCGCATCACATTTCTATGTTTCATGGTAAGATATAATATGATTTGCGAAGTGTTACGTATTCCTCGTCTACACTTCAAATGAATGTAAATGCGACACTTCCTTGCTAGGAAATAGCGTCTGCAGATGTCTAGGTTTCGTAGCGATAGTGTTCTAACGCTTCTTAAAACGCGATATCGCATCTCATTTCTATGTTTCATGGTAAGATATAATATGATTTGCGTAGTGTTATGTATTCCTCGTCTACACTTCAAATGAATGTAAATGCGACACTTCCTTGCAAGGAAATAGCGTTTGCAGATGTCTACCTGTCGTAGCAATAGAATTCTAATGCTTCTTAAAACGCGATATCGCATCTCATTTCTACGTTTCATGGTACGATATAATATGATTTGCGAAGTGTTATGTATTCCTCGTCTACACTTCAAATGAATGTGAATGCGACACTTCCTCGCTAGGAAATAGCGTTTGCAGATGTCTACGTATCGTAGCAATAGAGTTCATATGATTCTCAAAACGCGATATCGCATCTCATTTCTATGTTTCATGGTAAGATATAACATGATTTGCGAAGTGTTATGTATTCCTCGTCTACACATCAAATGAATGTGAATGCGATACTACCTCCCTAGGAAATAGCGTTTGTAGATGTGTACGTATCGTAGCAACAGCTTTCTAATGCTTCTTAAAACGCGATATCGCATCTCATTTCTATGTTTCATGGTAAGATATAATATGATTTGCGAAGTGTTATGTATTCCTCGTCTACACTTCAAATGAATGTAAATGCGACACTTCCTTGCAAGGAAGTAGCGTTTGCAGATGTCTACGTATCGAAGCAATAGAGTTCAAATGCTTCTTAAAACGAGATATTGCATCTCATATCTATGTTTCATGATAAGATAGAATATTCATTGCGAAGTGTTATGCATTCCTCGTCTACGATTCAAATGAATGTAAATGCGACACTTCCTTGCAAGGAAATAACGATTGCAGATGTCTACGTATCGTAGCAATAGAGTTCATATGATTCTTAAAACGCGATATCGCATCTCATTTCTATGTTTCATGGTAAGATATAACATGATTTGCGAAGTGTTATGTATTCCTCGACAACACTTCAAATGAATGTGAATGTGATACTTCCTCGCTAGGAAATAGCGTTTGCAGATGTCTACGTATCGTAGCAATAGATTTCTTATGATTCTTAAAACGCGATATCGCTTCTCATTTCTATGTTTCATGGTAAGATATAATATGATTTGCGAAGTGTTATGTATTCCTCGTCTACACTTCAAATTAATGTAAATGCGACACTTCCTTGCTAGGAAATAGCGTCTGCAGATTTCTAGGTATCGTAGCGATAGAGTTCTAATGCTCCTTAAAACGCGATATTGCATCTCATTTCTATGTTTCATGGTAAGATATAATATGACTTGCGAAGTGTCATGTATTCCTCGTCTACACTTCAAATGAATGTAAATGCGACACTTCCTTGCTAGGAAATAGTGTCTGCAGATGTCTAGGTATCGTAGCAATAGAGTTCTAATGCTTCTTAAAATGCGATATCGCATCTCATTTCTATGTTTCATGGTAAGATGTACTATGATTTGCGAAGTGTTATGTATTCCTCGTCTACACTTCAAATGAAGGTAAATGCGACACTTCCTTGCTAGGAAATAGAGTCTGCAAATGTCTAGGTACCGTAGCAATAGAGTTCTAATGCTTCTTAAAACGCGATATCGCATCTCATTTCTATGTTTCATGGTAAGATATAATATGATTTGCGAAGTGTTATGTATTCCTCGTCAACACATCAAATGAATGTGAATGCGATACTTCCTCGCTAGGAAATAGCGTTTGCAGATGTCTACGTATCGTAGCAATAGCTTTCTAATGCTTCTTAAAACGCGATATCGCATCTCATTTATATGTTTCATGGTAAGATATAATATGATTTGCGAAGTGTTATGTATTCCTCGTCTACACTTCAAATGAATGTAAATGCGACACTTCCTTGCAAGGAAATAGCGTTTGCAGATGTCTACGTATCGAAGCAATAGTGTTCAAATGCTTCTTAAAACGAGATATTGCATCTCATATCTATGTTTCATGATAAGATATAATATTCATTGCGAAGTGTTATGCGTTCCTCGTCTACGATTCAAATGAATGTAAATGCGACACTTCCTTGCAAGGAAATAGCGTTTGCAGATGTCTACGTATCGTAGCAATAGAGTTCTAATGCTTCTTAAAACGCGATATCGCATCTCATTTCTATGTTTCATGGTAAGATATAATATGATTTGCGAAGTGTTATGTATTCCTCGTCAACACATCAAATGAATGTGAATGCGATACTTCCTCGCTAGGAAATAGCGTTTGCAGATGTCTACGTATCGTAGCAATAGCTTTCTAATGCTTCTTAAAACGCGATATCGCATCTCATTTATATGTTTCATGGTAAGATATAATATGATTTGCGAAGTGTTATGTATTCCTCGTCTACACTTCAAATGAATGTAAATGCGACACTTCCTTGCAAGGAAATAGCGTTTGCAGATGTCTACGTATCGAAGCAATAGTGTTCAAATGCTTCTTAAAACGAGATATTGCATCTCATATCTATGTTTCATGATAAGATATAATATTCATTGCGAAGTGTTATGCGTTCCTCGTCTACGATTCAAATGAATGTAAATGCGACACTTCCTTGCAAGGAAATAGCGTTTGCGGATGTCTACGTATCGTAGCAATAGAGTTCTTATGATCCTTAAAACGCGATAGCGCATCTCATTTCTATGGTTCATGGTAAGATATAATACGATTTGCGAAGTGTTATGTATTCCTCGTCTACACTTCAAATGAATGTAAATGCGACACTTCCTTGCTAGGAAATAGCGTCTGCAGATGTCTAGGTATCGTAGCGATAGTGTTCTAATGCTTCTTAAAACGCAATATCGCATCTCATTTCTATGTTTCATGGTAAGATATAATATGATTTGCGAAGTGTTATGTATTCCTCGTCTACACTTCAAATGAATGTAAATGCGACACTTCCTTGCAAGGAAATAGCGTTTGCAGATGTCTACGTATCGTAGCAATAGAGTTCTTATGATCCTTAAAACGCGATATCGCATCTCATTTCTATGGTTCATGGTAAGATATAATATGATTTGCGTAGTGTTATGTATTCCTCGTCTACACTTCAAATGAATGTAAATGCGACACTTCCTTGCAAGGAAATAGCGTTTGCAGATGTCTACCTGTCGTAGCAATAGAATTCTAATGCTTCTTAAAACGCGATATCGCATCTCATTTCTACGTTTCATGGTACGATATAATATGATTTGCGAAGTGTTATGTATTCCTCGTCTACACTTCAAATGAATGTGAATGCGACACTTCCTCGCTAGGAAATAGCGTTTGCAGATGTCTACGTATCGTAGCAATAGAGTTCATATGATTCTCAAAACGCGATATCGCATCTCATTTCTATGTTTCATGGTAAGATATAACATGATTTGCGAAGTGTTATGTATTCCTCGTCTACACATCAAATGAATGTGAATGCGATACTACCTCCCTAGGAAATAGCGTTTGTAGATGTGTACGTATCGTAGCAACAGCTTTCTAATGCTTCTTAAAACGCGATATCGCATCTCATTTCTATGTTTCATGGTAAGATATAATATGATTTGCGAAGTGTTATGTATTCCTCGTCTACACTTCAAATGAATGTAAATGCGACACTTCCTTGCAAGGAAGTAGCGTTTGCAGATGTCTACGTATCGAAGCAATAGAGTTCAAATGCTTCTTAAAACGAGATATTGCATCTCATATCTATGTTTCATGATAAGATAGAATATTCATTGCGAAGTGTTATGCATTCCTCGTCTACGATTCAAATGAATGTAAATGCGACACTTCCTTGCAAGGAAATAACGATTGCAGATGTCTACGTATCGTAGCAATAGAGTTCATATGATTCTTAAAACGCGATATCGCATCTCATTTCTATGTTTCATGGTAAGATATAACATGATTTGCGAAGTGTTATGTATTCCTCGACAACACTTCAAATGAATGTGAATGTGATACTTCCTCGCTAGGAAATAGCGTTTGCAGATGTCTACGTATCGTAGCAATAGATTTCTTATGATTCTTAAAACGCGATATCGCTTCTCATTTCTATGTTTCATGGTAAGATATAATATGATTTGCGAAGTGTTATGTATTCCTCGTCTACACTTCAAATTAATGTAAATGCGACACTTCCTTGCTAGGAAATAGCGTCTGCAGATTTCTAGGTATCGTAGCGATAGAGTTCTAATGCTCCTTAAAACGCGATATTGCATCTCATTTCTATGTTTCATGGTAAGATATAATATGACTTGCGAAGTGTCATGTATTCCTCGTCTACACTTCAAATGAATGTAAATGCGACACTTCCTTGCTAGGAAATAGTGTCTGCAGATGTCTAGGTATCGTAGCAATAGAGTTCTAATGCTTCTTAAAATGCGATATCGCATCTCATTTCTATGTTTCATGGTAAGATGTACTATGATTTGCGAAGTGTTATGTATTCCTCGTCTACACTTCAAATGAAGGTAAATGCGACACTTCCTTGCTAGGAAATAGAGTCTGCAAATGTCTAGGTACCGTAGCAATAGAGTTCTAATGCTTCTTAAAACGCGATATCGCATCTCATTTCTATGTTTCATGGTAAGATATAATATGATTTGCGAAGTGTTATATATTCCTCGTCAACACATCAAATGAATGTGAATGCGATACTTCCTCGCTAGGAAATAGCGTTTGCAGATGTCTACGTATCGTAGCAATAGCTTTCTAATGCTTCTTAAAACGCGATATCGCATCTCATTTATATGTTTCATGGTAAGATATAATATGATTTGCGAAGTGTTATGTATTCCTCGTCTACACTTCAAATGAATGTAAATGCGACACTTCCTTGCAAGGAAATAGCGTTTGCAGATGTCTACGTATCGAAGCAATAGTGTTCAAATGCTTCTTAAAACGAGATATTGCATCTCATATCTATGTTTCATGATAAGATATAATATTCATTGCGAAGTGTTATGCGTTCCTCGTCTACGATTCAAATGAATGTAAATGCGACACTTCCTTGCAAGGAAATAGCGTTTGCAGATGTCTACGTATCGTAGCAATAGAGTTCTAATGCTTCTTAAAACGCGATATCGCATCTCATTTCTATGTTTCATGGTAAGATATAATATGATTTGCGAAGTGTTATGTATTCCTCGTCAACACATCAAATGAATGTGAATGCGATACTTCCTCGCTAGGAAATAGCGTTTGCAGATGTCTACGTATCGTAGCAATAGCTTTCTAATGCTTCTTAAAACGCGATATCGCATCTCATTTATATGTTTCATGGTAAGATATAATATGATTTGCGAAGTGTTATGTATTCCTCGTCTACACTTCAAATGAATGTAAATGCGACACTTCCTTGCAAGGAAATAGCGTTTGCAGATGTCTACGTATCGAAGCAATAGTGTTCAAATGCTTCTTAAAACGAGATATTGCATCTCATATCTATGTTTCATGATAAGATATAATATTCATTGCGAAGTGTTATGCGTTCCTCGTCTACGATTCAAATGAATGTAAATGCGACACTTCCTTGCAAGGAAATAGCGTTTGCGGATGTCTACGTATCGTAGCAATAGAGTTCTTATGATCCTTAAAACGCGATAGCGCATCTCATTTCTATGGTTCATGGTAAGATATAATACGATTTGCGAAGTGTTATGTATTCCTCGTCTACACTTCAAATGAATGTAAATGCGACACTTCCTTGCTAGGAAATAGCGTCTGCAGATGTCTAGGTATCGTAGCGATAGTGTTCTAATGCTTCTTAAAACGCAATATCGCATCTCATTTCTATGTTTCATGGTAAGATATAATATGATTTGCGAAGTGTTATGTATTCCTCGTCTACACTTCAAATGAATGTAAATGCGACACTTCCTTGCAAGGAAATAGCGTTTGCAGATGTCTACGTATCGTAGCAATAGAGTTCTTATGATCCTTAAAACGCGATATCGCATCTCATTTCTATGGTTCATGGTAAGATATAATACGATTTGCGAAGTGTTATGTATTCCTCGTCTACACTTCAAATGAATGTAAATGCGACACTTCCTTGCTAGGAAATAGCGTCTGCAGATGTCTAGGTATCGTAGCGATAGTGTTCTAATGCTCCTTAAAACGCGATATCGCATCACATTTCTATGTTTCATGGTAAGATATAATATGATTTGCGAAGTGTTATGTATTCTTCGTCTACACTTCAAATGAATGTAAATGCGACACTTCCTTGCAAGGAAATAGCGTTTGCAGATGTCTACGTATCGAAGCAATAGTGTTCAAATGCTTCTTAAAACGAGATATTGCATCTCATATCTATGTTTCATGATAAGATATAATATTCATTGCGAAGTGTTATGCGTTCCTCGTCTACGATTCAAATGAATGTAAATGCGACACTTCCTTGCAAGGAAATAGCGTTTGCAGATGTCTACGTATCGTAGCAATAGAGTTCTTATGATCCTTAAAACGCGATAGCGCATCTCATTTCTATGGTTCATGGTAAGATATAATACGATTTGCGAAGTGTTATGTATTCCTCGTCTACACTTCAAATGAATGTAAATGCGACACTTCCTTGCTAGGAAATAGCGTCTGCAGATGTCTAGGTATCGTAGCGATAGTGTTCTAATGCTTCTTAAAACGCAATATCGCATCTCATTTCTATGTTTCATGGTAAGATATAATATGATTTGCGAAGTGTTATGTATTCCTCGTCTACACTTCAAATGAATGTAAATGCGACACTTCCTTGCAGGGAAATAGCGTTTGCAGATGTCTACCTATCGTAGCAATAGAATTCTAATGCTTCTTAAAACGCGATATCGCATCTCATTTCTACGTTTCATGGTACGATATAATATGAATTGCGAAGTGTTATGTATTCCTCGTCTACACTGCAAATGAATGTGAATGCGACACTTCCACGCTAGGAAATAGCGTTTGCAGATGTCTACGTATCGTAGCAATAGAGTTCATATGATTCTCAAAACGCGATATCGCATATCATTTCTATGTTTCATGGTAAGATATAACATGATTTGCGAAGTGTTATGTATTCCTCGTCTACACATCAAATGAATGTGAATGCGATACTACCTCCCTAGGAAATAGCGTTTGTAGATGTGTACGTATCGTAGCAACAGCTTTCTAATGCTTCTTAAAACGCGATATCGCATCTCATTTCTATGTTTCATGGTAAGATATAATATGATTTGCGAAGTGTTATGTATTCCTCGTCAACACTTCAAATGAATGTGAATGCGATACTTCCTCGCTAGGTAATAGCGTTTGCAGATGTCTACGTATCGTAGCAATAGCTTTCTAATGCTTCTTAAAACGCGATATCGCATCTCATTTATATGTTTCATGGTAAGATATAATATGATTTGCGAAGTGTTATGTATTCCTCGTCTACACTTCAAATGAATGTAAATGCGACACTTCCTTGCAAGGAAATAGCGTCTGCAGATGTCTACGTATCGAAGCAATAGTGTTCAAATGCTTCTTAAAACGAGATATTGCATCTCATATCTATGTTTCATGATAAGATATAATATTCATTGCGAAGTGTTATGCATTCCTCGTCTACGATTCAAATGAATGTAAATGCGACACTTCCTTGCAAGGAAATAGCGTTTGCAGATGTCTACGTATCGTAACAATAGTGCTCTAATGCTTCTTAAAATGCGATATCGCATCACATTTCTATGTTTCATGATAAGATATAATATGATTTGCGAAGTGTTATGTATTCCTTGTCTACGATTCAAATGAATGTAAATGCGACACTTCCTTGCAAGGAAATAACGATTGCAGATGTCTACGTATCGTAGCAATAGAGTTCATATGATTCTTAAAACGCGATATCGCATCTCATTTCTATGTTTCATGGTAAGATATAACATGATTTGCGAAGTGTTATGTATTCCTCGACAACACTTCAAATGAATGTGAATGTGATATTTCCTCGCTAGGAAATAGCGTTTGCAGATGTCTACGTATCGTAGCAATAGATTTCTTATGATTCTTAAAACGCGATATCGCATCTCATTTCTATGTTTCATGGTAAGATATAATATGATTTGCGAAGTGTTATGTATTCCTCGTCTACACTTGAAATCAATGTAAATGCGACACTTGCTTGCTAGGAAATAGCGTCTGCAGATTTCTAGGTATCGTAGCGATAGAGTTCTAATGCTCCTTAAAACGCGATATTGCATCTCATTTCTATGTTTCATGGTAAGATATAATATGATTTGCGAAGTGTTATGTATTCCTCGTCTACACTTCAAATGAATGTAAATGCGACACTTCCTTGACGGAAATAGCGTTTGCAGATGTCTACCTGTCGTAGCAATAGAATTCTAATGCTTCTTAAAACGCGATATCGCATCTCATTTCTACGTTTCATGGTACGATATAATATGATTTGCGAAGTGTTATGTATTCCTCGTCTACACTTCAAATGAATGTGAATGCGACACTTCCTCGCTAGGAAATAGCGTTTGCAGATGTCTACGTATCGTTGAAATAGAGTTCATATGATTCTCAAAACGCGATATCGCATCTCATTTCTATGTTTCATGGTAAGATATAACATGATTTGCGAAATGTTATGTATTCCTCGTCTACACATCAAATGAATGTGAATGCGATACTACCTCCCTAGGAAATAGCGTTTGTAGATGTGTACGTATCGTAGCAACAGCTTTCTAATGCTTCTTAAAACGCGATATCGCATCTCATTTCTATGTTTCATGGTAAGATATAATATGATTTGCGAAGTGTTATGTATTCCTCGTCTACACTTCAAATGAATGTAAATGCGACACTTCCTTGCAAGGAAGTAGCGTTTGCAGATGTCTACGTATCGAAGCAATAGAGTTCAAATGCTTCTTAAAACGAGATATTGCATCTCATATCTATGTTTCATGATAAGATAGAATATTCATTGCGAAGTGTTATGCATTCCTCGTCTACGATTCAAATGAATGTAAATGCGACACTTCCTTGCAAGGAAATAACGATTGCAGATGTCTACGTATCGTAGCAATAGAGTTCATATGATTCTTAAAACGCGATATCGCATCTCATTTCTATGTTTCATGGTAAGATATAACATGATTTGCGAAGTGTTATGTATTCCTCGACAACACTTCAAATGAATGTAAATGCGACACTTCCTTGCTAGGAAATAGCGTCTGCAAATGTCTAGGTATCGTAGCAATAGAGTTCTAATGCTTCTTAAAACGCGATATCGCATCTCATTTCTATGTTTCATGGTTAGATATAATATGATTTGCGAAGTTTTATGTATTCCTCGTCAACACATCAAATGAATGTGAATGCGATACTTCCTCGCTAGGAAATAGCGTTTGCAGATGTCTACGTATCGTAGCAATAGCTTTCTAATGCTTCTTAAAACGCGATATCGCATCTCATTTATATGTTTCATGGTAAGATATAATATGATTTGCGAAGTGTTATGTATTCCTCGTCTACACTTCAAATGAATGTAAATGCGACACTTCCTTGCAAAGAAATAGCGTTTGCAGATGTCTACGTATCGAAGCAATAGTGTTCAAATGCTTCTTAAAACGAGATATTGCATCTCATATCTATGTTTCATGATAAGATATAATATTCATTGCGAAGTGTTATGCATTCCTCGTCTACGATTCAAATGAATGTAAATGCGACACTTTCTTGCAAGGAAATAGCGTTTGCAGTTGTCTACGTATCGTAGCAATAGAGTTCTTATGATCCTTAAAACGCGATATTGCATTTCATTTCTATGATTCATGGTAAGATATAATATGATTTGCGAAGTGTTATGTATTCCTCGTCTACACTTCAAATGAATGTAAATGCGACACTTCCTTGCAAGGAAATAGCGTTTGCAAATGTCTACCTATCGTAGCAATAGTGCTCTAATGCTTCTTAAAACGCGATATCGCATCACATTTCTATGTTTCATGGAAAGATATAATACGATTTGCGAAGTGTTATGTATTCCTCGTCTACACTTCAAATGAATGTAAATGCGACACTTCCTTGCTAGGAAATAGCGTCTGCAGATGTCTAGGTGTCGTAGCGATAGTGTTCTAATGCTTCTTAAAACGCGATTTCGCATCTCATTTCTATGTTTCATGGTAAGATGTAATATGATTTGCGAAGTGTTATGTATTCCTCGTCTACACTTCAAATGAATGTAAATGCGACACTTCCTTGCAAGGAAATAGCGTTTGCAGATGTCTACGTATCGAAGCAATAGTGTTCAAATGCTTCTTAAAACGAGATATTGCATCTCATATCTATGTTTCATGATAAGATATAATATTCATTGCGAAGTGTTATGCATTCCTCGTCTACGATTCAAATGAATGTAAATGCGACACTTCCTTGCAAGGAAATAGCGTTTGCAGTTGTCTACGTATCGTAGCAATAGAGTTCTTATGACCCTTAAAACGCGATATTGTTTTTCATTTCTATGATTCATGGTAAGATATAATATGATTTGCGAAGTGTTATGTATTCCTCGTCTACACTTCAAATGAATGTAAATGCGACACTTCCTTGCAAGGAAATAGCGTTTGCAAATGTCTACCTATCGTAGCAATAGTGCTCTAATGCTTCTTAAAACGCGATATCGCATCACATTCCTATGTTTCATGGAAAGATATAATACGATTTGCGAAGTGTTATGTATTCCTCGTCTACACTTCAAATGAATGTAAATGCGACACTTCCTTGCTAGGAAATAGCGTCTGCAGATGTCTACGTATCGTAGCAATAGAGTTCATATGTTTCTCAAAACGCGATATCGCATCTCATACATATGTTTCATGATAAGATATAATACTCATTGCGAAGTGTTATGTATTCCTCGTCTACACTTCAAATGAATGTAAATGCGACACTTCCTTGCTAGGAAATAGCGTCTGCAGATGTCTAGGTATCGTAGCGATAGTGTTCTAATGCTTCTTAAAACGCGATTTCGCATCTCATTTCTATGTTTCATGGTAAGATGTAATATGATTTGCGAAGTGTTATGTATTCCTCGTCTACACTTCAAATGAATGTAAATGCGACACTTCCTTGCAAGGAAATAGCGTTTGCAGATGTCTACGTATCGAAGCAATAGTGTTCAAATGCTTCTTAAAACGAGATATTGCATCTCATATCTATGTTTCATGATAAGATATAATATTCATTGCGAAGTGTTATGCATTCCTCGTCTACGATTCAAATGAATGTAAATGCGACACTTCCTTGCAAGGAAATAGCGTTTGCAGTTGTCTACGTATCGTAGCAATAGTGTTCTTATGATCCTTAAAACGCGATATTGCATTTCATTTCTATGATTCATGGTAAGATATAATATGATTTGCGAAGTGTTATGTATTCCTCGTCTACACTTCAAATGAATGTAAATGCGACACTTCCTTGCAAGGAAATAGCGTTTGCAAATGTCTACCTATCGTAGCAATAGTGCTCTAATGCTTCTTAAAACGCGATATCGCATCACATTTCTATGTTTCATGGAAAGATTTAATACGATTTGCGAAGTGTTATGTATTCCTCGTCTACACTTCAAATGAATGTAAATGCGACACTTCCTTGCTAGGAAATAGCGTCTGCAGATGTCTAGGTATCGTAGCGATAGTGTTCTAATGCTTCTTAAAACGCGATATCGCATCTCATTTCTATGTTTCATGGTAAGATATAATATGATTTGCGAAGTGTTATGTATTCCTCGTCTACACTTCAAATGAATGTAAATGCGACTCTTCCTTGCAAGGAAATAGCGTTTGCAGATGTCTACCTATCGTAGCAATAGAATTCTAATGCTTCTTAAAACGCGATATCGCATCTCATTTCTACGTTTCATGGTACGATATAATATGATTTGCGAAGTGTTATGTATTCCTCGTCTACACTTCAAATGAATGTGAATGCGACACTTCCTCGCTAGGAAATAGCGTTTGCAGATGTCTACGTATCGTAGCAATAGAGTTCATATGATTCTCAAAACGCGATATCGCATCTCATTTCTATGTTTCATGGTAAGATATTACATGATTTGCGAAGTGTTATGTATTCCTCGTCTACACATCAAATGAATGTGAATGCGATACTACCTCCCTAGGAAATAGCGTTTGTAGATGTGTACGTATCGTAGCAACAGCTTTCTAATGCTTCTTAAAACGCGATATCGCATCTCATTTCTATGTTTCATGGTAAGATATAATATGATTTGCGAAGTGTTATGTATTCCTCGTCAACACTTCAAATGAATGTGAATGCGATACTTCCTCGCTAGGAAATAGCGTTTGCAGATGTCTACGTATCGTAGCAATAGCTTTCTAATGCTTCTTAAAACGCGATACCGCATCTCATTTATATGTTTCATGGTAAGATATAATATGATTTGCGAAGTGTTATGTATTCCTCGTCTACACTTCAAATGAATGTAAATGCGACACTTCCTTGCAAGGAAATAGCGTTTGCAAATGTCTACCTATCGTAGCAATAGTGCTCTAATGCTTCTTAAAACGCGATATCGCATCACATTTCTATGTTTCATGGAAAGATATAATACGATTTGCGAAGTGTTATGTATTCCTCGTCTACACTTCAAATGAATGTAAATGCGACACTTCCTTGCTAGGAAATAGAGTCTGCAGATGTCTAGGTATCGTAGCGATAGTGTTCTAATGCTTCTTAAAACGCGATATCGCATCTCATTTCTATGTTTCATGGTAAGATATAATATGATTTGCGAAGTGTTATGTATTCCTCTTCTACACTTCAAATGAATGTAAATGCGACACTTCCTTGCAAGGAAATAGCGTTTGCAGATGTCTAGGTATCGTAGCGATAGTGTTCTAATGCTTCTTAAAACGCGATATTGCATCTCATTTCTATGTTTCATGGTAAGATATAATATGATTTGCGAAGTGTTATGTATTCCTCGTCTACACCTCAAATGAATGTAAATGCGACACTTCCTTGCAAGGAAATAGCGTTTGCAAATGTCTACCTATCGTAGCAATAGTGCTCTAATGCTTCTTAAAACGCGATATCGCATCACATTTCTATGTTTCATGGTAAGATATAATATGATTTGCGAAGTGTTATGTATTCCTCGTCTACGATTCAAATGAATGTAAATGCGACACTTCCTTGCAAGGAAATAGCGTTTGCAGATGTCTAGGTATCGTAGCGATAGTGTTCTAATGCTTCTTAAAACGCGATTTTGCATTTCATTTCTATGTTTCATGGTAAGATATAATATGATTTGCGAAGTGTTATGTATTCCTCGTCTACACTTCAAATGAATGTAAATGCGACACTTCCTTGCAAGGAAATAGCGTTTGCAGATGTCTACGTATCGAAGCAATAGAGTTCTTATGATTCTTAAAACGCGATATCGCATCTCATTTCTATGTTTCATGGTAAGATATAATATGATTTGCGAAGTGTTATGTATTCCTCGTCTACACTTCAGATGAATGTGAATGCGACACTTCCTCGCTAGGAAATAGCGTTTGCAGATGTCTACGTATCGTAGCAATAGCTTTCTAATGCTTCTTAAAACGCGATATCGCATCTCATTTATATGTTTCATGGTAAGATATAATATGATTTGCGAAGTGTTATGTATTCCTCGTCTACACTTCAAATGAATGTAAATGCGACACTTCCTTGCAAGGAAATAGCGTTTGCAGATGTCTACGTATCGAAGCAATAGTGTTCAAATGCTTCTTAAAACGAGATATTGCATCTCATATCTATGTTTCATGATAAGATATAATATTCATTGCGAAGTGTTATGCGTTCCTCGTCTACGATTCAAATGAATGTAAATGCGACACTTCCTTGCAAGGAAATAGCGTTTGCAGATGTCTACGTATCGTAGCAATAGAGTTCTTATGATCCTTAAAACGCGATATCGCATCTCATTTCTATGGTTCATTGTAAGATATAAATGATTTGCGAAGTGTTATGTATTCCTCGTCAAAACTTCAAATGAATGTGAATGCGATACTTCCTCGCTAGGAAATAGCGTTAGCAGATGTCTACGTATCGTAGCAATAGAGTTCATATGATTCTCAAAACGCGATATCGCATCTCATACATATGTTTCATGATAAGATATAATACTCATTGCGAAGTGTTATGTATTCCTCGTCTACACTTCAAATGAATGTAAATGCGACACTTCCTTGCTAGGAAATAGCGTCTGCAGATGTCTAGGTATCGTAGCGATAGTGTTCTAATGCTTCTTAAAAAGCGATATCGCATCTCATTTCTATGTTTCATGGTAAGATATAATATGATTTGCGAAGTGTTATGTATTCCTCGTCTACACTTCAAATGAATGTAAATGCGACACTTCCTTGCAAGGAAGTAGCGTTTGCAGATGTCTACGTATCGAAGCAATAGAGTTCAAATGCTTCTTAAAACCAGATATCGCATCTCATATCTATGTTTCATGATAAGATATAATATTCATTGCGAAGTGTTATGCATTCCTCGTCTACGATTCAAATGAATGTAAATGCGACACTTCCTTGCTAGGAAATAGCGTTTGCAGATGTCTACGTATCGTAGCAATAGAGTTCTTATGATCCTTAAAACGCGATATTGCATTTCATTTCTATGATTCATGGTAAGATATAATATGATTTGCGAAGTGTTATGTATTCCTCGTCTACACTTCAAATGAATGTAAATGCGACACTTCCTTGCAAGGAAATAGCGTTTGCAAATGTCTACCTATCGTAGCAATAGTGCTCTAATGCTTCTTAAAACGCGATATCGCATCACATTTCTATGTTTCATGGAAAGATATAATACGATTTGCGGAGTGTTATGTATTCCTCGTCTACACTTCAAATGAATGTAAATGCGACACTTCCTTGCTAGGAAATAGAGTCTGCAGATGTCTAGGTATCGTAGCGATAGTGTTCTAATGCTTCTTAAAACGCGATATCGCATCTCATTTCTATGTTTCATGGTAAGATATAATATGATTTGCGAAGTGTTATGTATTCCTCTTCTACACTTCAAATGAATGTAAATGCGACACTTCCTTGCAAGGAAATAGCGTTTGCAGATGTCTAGGTATCGTAGCGATAGTGTTCTAATGCTTCTTAAAACGCGATATTGCATCTCATTTCTATATTTCATGGTAAGATATAATATGATTTGCGAAGTGTTATGTATTCCTCGTCTACACCTCAAATGAATGTAAATGCGACACTTCCTTGCAAGGAAATAGCGTTTGCAAATGTCTACCTATCGTAGCAATAGTGCTCTAATGCTTCTTAAAACGCGATATCGCATCACATTTCTATGTTTCATGGTAAGATATAATATGATTTGCGAAGTGTTATGTATTCCTCGTCTACACTTCAAATGAATGTAAATGCGACACTTCCTTGCAAGGAAATAGCGTTTGCAGATGTCTACGTATCGAAGCAATAGTGTTCAAATGCTTCTTAAAACGAGATATTGCATCTCATATCTATGTTTCATGATAAGATATAATATTCATTGCGAAGTGTTATGCATTCCTCGTCTACGATTCAAATGAATGTAAATGCGACACTTCCTTGCAAGGAAATAGCGTTTGCAGATGTCTAGGTATCGTAGCGATAGTGTTCTAATGCTTCTTAAAACACGATTTTGCATTTCATTTCTATGTTTCATGGTAAGATATAATATGATTTGCGAAGTGTTATGTATTCCTCGTCTACACTTCAAATGAATGTAAATGCGACACTTCCTTGCAAGGAAATAGCGTTTGCAGATGTCTACGTATCGAAGCAATAGTGTTCAAATGCTTCTTAAAACGCGATATCGCATCTCATTTCTATGTTTCATGGTAAGATATAATATGATTTGCGAAGTGTTATGTATTGCTCGTCTACACTTCAGATGAATGTGAATGCGACACTTCCTCGCTAGGAAATAGCGTTTGCAGATGTCTAGGTATCGTAGCGATAGTGTTCTAATGCTTCTTAAAACGCGATATCGCATCTCATTTCTATATTTCATGGTAAGATATAATATGATTTGCGAAGTGTCATGTATTCCTCGTCTACACTTCAAATGAATGTAAATGCGACACTTCCTAGCAAGGAAATAGCGTTTGCAAATGTCTACCTATCGTAGCAATAGGGTTCTAATGCGTCTTAAAACGCGATATCGCATCTCATTTCTATGTTTCATGGTAAGATATAACATGATTTGCGAAGTGTTATGTATTCCTCGTCTACACTTCAAATGAATGTGAATGCGATACTTGCTCGCTAGGAAATAGCGTTTGCAGATGTCTGCGTATCGTAGCAATAGCTTTCTAATGCTTCTTAAAACGCGATATCGCATCTCATTTCTACATTTCATGGTAAGATATAATATGATTTGCGAAGTGTCAAGTATTCCTCGTCTACACTTCAAATGAATGTAAATGCGACACTTTCTTGCTGGGAAATAGCGTCTGCAGATGTCTAGGTATCGTAGCAATAGAGTTCTAATGATTCTTAAAACGCGCTATCGCATCTCATTTCTATGTTTCATGGTAAGATATAATATGATTTGCGAAGTGTTATGTATTCCTCGTCTACACTTCAAATGAATGTAAATGCGACACTTCCTTGCAAGGAAATAGCGTTTGCAGATGGTTACCTATCGCAGCAATATAGTTCTAATGCTTCTTAAAACGCGATATCGCATCTCATTTCTATGTTTCATGGTAAGATATAATATGATTTGCGAAGTGTTATGTATTCCTCGTCTGCACTTCAAATGAATGTAAATGCGACACTTCCTTGCAAGGAAATAGCGTTTGCAGATGACTACGTATCATAGCAATAGAGTTCTTATGATTCTTAAAACGCGATATCGCATCTCATTTCTATGTTTCATGGTAAGATATAATATGATTTGCGAAGTGTTATGTATTCCTCGTCTACACTTCAAATGAATGTAAATGCGACACTTCCTTGCTAGGAAATAGCGTCTGCAGATGTCTATGTATCGTAGCGATAGAGTTCTAATGCTTCTTAAAACGCGATATCACATCTCATTTCTATGTTTCATGGTAAGATATATAATGATTTGCGAAGTGTTATGTATTCCTCGTCTGCACTTCAAATGAATGTAAATAGGACACTTCCTTGCAAGGAAATAGCGTATGCAGATGTCTACGTATCATAGCAATAGAGTTCTTATGATTCTTAAAACGCGATATCGCATCTCATTTCTATGTTTCATGGTAAGATATAATATGATTTGCGAAGTGTTATGTATTCCTCGTCTACACTTCAAATGAATGTAAATGCGACACTTCCTTGCAAGGAAATAGCGTTTGCAGATGTCTACGTATCGAAGCAATAGTGTTCAAATGCTTCTTAAAACGAGATATTGCATCTCATATCTATGTTTCATGATAAGATATAATATTCATTGCGAAGTGTTATGCATTCCTCGTCTACGATTCAAATGAATGTAAATGCGACACTTCCTTGCAAGGAAATAGCGTTTGCAGATGTCTAGGTATCGTAGCGATAGTGTTCTAATGCTTCTTAAAACGCGATTTTGCATTTCATTTCTATGTTTCATGGTAAGATATAATATGATTTGCGAAGTGTTATGTATTCCTCGTCTACACTTCAGATGAATGTGAATGCGACACTTCCTCGCTAGGAAATAGCGTTTGCAGATGTCTAGGTATCGTAGCGATAGTGTTCTAATGCTTCTTAAAACGCGATATCGCATCTCATTTCTATATTTCATGGTAAGATATAATATGATTTGCGAAGTGTCATGTATTCCTCGTCTACACTTCAAATGAATGTAAATGCGACACTTCCTAGCAAGGAAATAGCGTTTGCAAATGTCTACCTATCGTAGCAATAGGGTTCTAATGCGTCTTAAAACGCGATATCGCATCTCATTTCTATGTTTCATGGTAAGATATAACATGATTTGCGAAGTGTTATGTATTCCTCGTCTACACTTCAAATGAATGTGAATGCGATACTTGCTCGCTAGGAAATAGCGTTTGCAGATTTCTGCGTATCGTAGCAATAGCTTTCTAATGCTTCTTAAAACGCGATATCGCATCTCATTTCTACATTTCATGGTAAGATATAATATGATTTGCGAAGTGTCATGTATTCCTCGTCTACACTTCAAATGAATGTAAATGCGACACTTCCTTGCTGGGAAATAGCGTCTGCAGATGTCTAGGTATCGTAGCAATAGAGTTCTAATGATTCTTAAAACGCGCTATCGCATCTCATTCCTATGTTTCATGGTAAGATATAATATGATTTGCGAAGTGTCATGTATTCCTCGTCTACACTTCAAATGAATGTAAATGCGACACTTCCTTGCAAGGAAATAGCGTTTGCAGATGGTTACCTATCGCAGCAATATAGTTCTAATGCTTCTTAAAACGCGATATCGCATCTCATTTCTATGTTTCATGGTAAGATATAATATGATTTGCGAAGTGTTATGTATTACTCGTCTGCACTTCAAATGAATGTAAATGCGACACTTCCTTGCAAGGAAATAGCGTTTGCAGATGACTACGTATCATAGCAATAGAGTTGTTATGATTCTTAAAACGCGATATCGCATCTCATTTCTATGTTTCATGGTAAGATATAATATGATTTGCGAAGTGTTATGTATTCCTCGTCTACACTTCAAATGAATGTAAATGCGACACTTCCTTGCTAGGAAATAGCGTCTGCAGATGTCTATGTATCGTAGCGATAGAGTTCTAATGCTTCTTAAAACGCGATATCACATCTCATTTCTATGTTTCATGGTAAGATATAATATGATTTGCGAAGTGTTATGTATTCCTCGTCTGCACTTCAAATGAATGTAAATAGGACACTTCCTTGCAAGGAAATAGCGTTTGCAGATGTCTACGTATCGAAGCAATAGAGTTCTTATGATTCTTAAAACGCGATATCGCATCTCATTTCTATGTTTCATGGTAAGATATAGTATGATTTGCGAAGTGTTATGTATTCCTCGTCTACACTTCAGATGAATGTGAATGCGACACTTCCTCGCTAGGAAATAGCGTTTGCAGATGTCTAGGTATCGTAGCGATAGTGTTCTAATGCTTCTTAAAACGCGATATCCCATCTCATTTCTATATTTCATGGTAAGATATAATATGATTTGCGAAGTGTCATGTATTCCTCGTCTACACTTCAAATGAATGTAAATGCGACACTTCCTAGCAAGGAAATAGCGTTTGCAAATGTCTACCTATCGTAGCAATAGGGTTCTAATGCGTCTTAAAACGCGATATCGCATCTCATTTCTATGTTTCATGGTAAGATATAACATGATTTGCGAAGTGTTATGTATTCCTCGTCTACACTTCAAATGAATGTGATTGCGATACTTGCTCGCTAGGAAATAGCGTTTGCAGATTTCTGCGTATCGTAGCAATAGCTTTCTAATGCTTCTTAAAACGCGATATCGCATCTCATTTCTACATTTCATGGTAAGATATAATATGATTTGCGAAGTGTCATGTATTCCTCGTCTACACTTCAAATGAATGTAAATGCGACACTTCCTTGCTGGGAAATAGCGTCTGCAGATGTCTAGGTATCGTAGCAATAGAGTTCTAATGATTCTTAAAACGCGCTATCGCATCTCATTCCTATGTTTCATGGTAAGATATAATATGATTTGCGAAGTGTCATGTATTCCTCGTCTACACTTCAAATGAATGTAAATGCGACACTTCCTTGCAAGGAAATAGCGTTTGCAGATGGTTACCTATCGCAGCAATATAGTTCTAATGCTTCTTAAAACGCGATATCGCATCTCATTTCTATGTTTCATGGTAAGATATAATATGATTTGCGAAGTGTTATGTATTACTCGTCTGCACTTCAAATGAATGTAAATGCGACACTTCCTTGCAAGGAAATAGCGTTTGCAGATGACTACGTATCATAGCAATAGAGTTCTTATGATTCTTAAAACGCGATATCGCATCTCATTTCTATGTTTCATGGTAAGATATAATATGATTTGCGAAGTGTTATGTATTCCTCGTCTACACTTCAAATGAATGTAAATGCGACACTTCCTTGCTAGGAAATAGCGTCTGCAGATGTCTATGTATCGTAGCGATAGAGTTCTAATGCTTCTTAAAACGCGATATCACATCTCATTTCTATGTTTCATGGTAAGATATAATATGATTTGCGAAGTGTTATGTATTCCTCGTCTGCACTTCAAATGAATGTAAATAGGACACTTCCTTGCAAGGAAATAGCGTATGCAGATGTCTACGTATCATAGCAATAGAGTTCTTATGATTCTTAAAACGCGATATCGCATCTCATTTCTATGTTTCATGGTAAGATATAATATGATTTGCGAAGTGTTATGTATTCCTCGTCTACACTTCAAATGAATGTAAATGCGACACTTGCTTGCTAGGAAATAGCGTCTGCAGATATCTAGGTATCGTAGCAATAGCTTTCTAATGCTTCTTAAAACGAGATATTGCATCTCATATCTATGTTTCATGATAAGATATAATATGATTTGCGAAGTGTCATGTATTCCTCGTCTACACTTCAAATGAATGTAAATGCGACACTTCCTTGCTGGGAAATAGCGTCTGCAGATGTCTAGGTATCGTAGCGATAGTGTTCTAATGCTTCTTAAAACGCGATATCGCATCTCATTTCTATATTTCATGGTAAGATATAATATGATTTGCGAAGTGTCATGTATTCCTCGTCTACACTTCAAATGAATGTAAATGCGACACTTCCTAGCAAGGAAATAGCGTTTGCAAATGTCTACCTATCGTAGCAATAGGGTTCTAATGCGTCTTAGAACGCGATATCGCATCTCATTTCTATGTTTCATGGTAAGATATAACATGATTTGCGAAGTGTTATGTATTCCTCGTCTACACTTCAAATGAATGTGAATGCGATACTTGCTCGCTAGGAAATAGCGTTTGCAGATGTCTGCGTATCGTAGCAATAGCTTTCTAATGCTTCTTAAAACGCGATATCGCATCTCATTTCTACATTTCATGGTAAGATATAATATGATTTGCGAAGTGTCATGTATTCCTCGTCTACACTTCAAATGAATGTAAATGCGACACTTCCTTGCTGGGAAATAGCGTCTGCAGATGTCTAGGTATCGTAGCAATAGAGTTCTAATGATTCTTAAAACGCGCTATCGCATCTCATTTCTATGTTTCATGGTAAGATATAATATGATTTGCGAAGTGTTATGTATTCCTCGTCTGCACTTCAAATGAATGTAAATGCGACACTTCCTTGCAAGGAAATAGCGTTTGCAGATGTCTACGTATCGTAGCGATAGAGTTCCAATGCTTCTTAAAACGCGATATCGCATCTCATTTCTATGTTTCATGGTAAGATATAATATGATTTGCGAAGTGTTATGTATTCCTCGTCTACACTTCAAATGAATGTAAATGCGACACTTCCTTGCTAGGAAATAGCGTCTGCAGATGCCTAGGTATCATAGCAATAGAGTTCTAATACTTCTTAAAACGAGATATTGCATCTCATATCTATGTTTCATGATAAGATATAATATTCATTGCGAAGTGTTATGCATTCCTCGTCTACGATTCAAACGAAAGTAAATGCGACACTTCCTTGCAAGGAAATAGCGTTTGCAGATGTCTACCTATCGTAGCAATAGAGTTCTAATGCTTCTTAAAACGCGATATCGCATCTCATTTCTATGTTTCATGGTAAGATGTAATATGATTTGCGAAGTGTTATGTATTCCTCCTCTACACTTCAAATGAATGTAAATGCGACACTTCTTCGCTAGGAAATAGTGTTTGCAGATGTCTACGTATCGTAGCAATAGAGTTCTTATGATTCTTAAAACGCGATATCGCATCTCATTTCTATGGTTTATGGTAAGTAATAATATGATTTGCGAAGTGTTATGTATTCCTCGTCTACACTTCAAATGAATGTAAATGCGACACTTCCTTGCTAGGAAATAGCGTCTGCAGATGTCTAGGTATCGTAGCGATAGGGTTCAAATGCTTCTTAAAACGCGATATCGCATCTCATTTCTATGTTTCATGGTAAGATATAATATGATTTGCGAAGTGTTACGTATTCCTCGTCTACACTTCAAATGAATGTAAATGCGACACTTCCTTGCAAGGAAATAGCGATTGCAGATGTCTAACTATTGTAGCAATAGAATTCCAATGCTTCTTAAAACGCGATATCGCATCTCATTTCTATGTTTCGTGATAAGATATAATATTCATTGCGAAGTGTTATGCATTCCTCGTATACGATTCAAATGAATGTAAATGCGACACTTCCTTGCAAGGAAATAGCGTTTGCAGATGTCTACGTATCGTAGCAATAGATTTCTAATGCTTCTTAAAACGCGATATCGCATCTCATTTCTATGTTTCATGGTAAGATATAATATGATTTGCGAAGTGTCATGTATTCCTCGTCTACACGTCAAATGAATGTAAATGCGACACTTCCTTGCAAGGAAATAGCGTTTGCAGATGGTTACCTATCGCAGCAATATAGTTCTAATGCTTCTTAAAACGCGATATCGCATCTCATTTCTATGTTTCATGGTAAGATATAATATGATTTGCGAAGTGTCATATATTCCTCGTCTACACTTCAAATGAATGTAAATGCGACATTTCCTTGCTAGGAAATAGCGTCTGCAGATGTCTAGGTATCGTAGCAATAGAGTTCTAATGCTTCTTAAAACGCTATATCGCATCTCATTTCTATGTTTCATGGTAAGATATAATATGATTTGCGAAGTGTTATGTATTCCTCGTCTGCACTTCAAATGAATGTAAATGCGACACTTCCTTGCAAGGAAATAGCGTTTGCAGATGTCTACGTATCGTAGCGATAGAGTTCTAATGCTTCTTAAAACGCGATATCGCATCTCATTTCTATGTTTCATGGTAAGATATAATATGATTTGCGAAGTATTATGTATTCCTCGTCTGCACTTCAAATGAATGTAAATGCGACACTTCCTTGCAAGGAAATAGCGTTTGCAGATGTCTACGTATCATAGCAATAGAGTTCTTATGATTCTTAAAACGCGATATCGCATCTCATTTCTATGTTTCATGGTAAGATATAATATGATTTGCGAAGTGTTATGTATTCCTCGTCTACACATCAAATGAATGTAAATGCGACACTTCCTTGCTAGGAAATAGCGTCTGCAGATGTCTATGTATCGTAGCGATAGAGTTCTAATGCTTCTTAAAACGCGATATCACATCTCATTTCTATGTTTCATGGTAAGATATAATATGATTTGCGAAGTGTTATGTATTCCTCGTCTGCACTTCAAATGAATGTAAGTGGGACACTTCCTTGCAAGGAAATAGCGTATGCAGATGTCTACGTATCATAGCAATAGAGTTCTTATGATTCTTAAAACGCGATATCGCATCTCATTTCTATGTTTCATGGTAAGATATAATATGATTTGCGAAGTGTTATGTATTCCTCGTCTACACTTCAAATGAATGTAAATGCGACACTTCCTTGCTAGGAAATAGCGTCTGCAGATGTCTAGGTATCGTAGCGATAGAGTTCTAATGCTTCTTAAAACGCGATATCGCATCTCATTTCTATGTTTCATGATAAGATATAATATTCATTGCGAAGTGTTATGCATTCCTCGTCTACGATTCAAACGAAAGTAAATGCGACACTTCCTTGCAAGGAAATAGCGTTTGCAGATGTCTACGTATCGAAGCAATAGAGTTCTTATGATTCTTAAAACGCGATATCGCATCTCATTTCTATGTTTCATGGTAAGATGTAATATGATTTCCGAAGTGTTATGTATTCCTCCTCTACACTTCAAATGAATGTAAATGCGACACTTCCTTGCAAGGAAATAGCGTTTGCAGATGTCTACCTATCGTAGCAATAGAGTTCCAGTGCTTCTTAAAACGCGATATCGCATCTCACTTCTATGTTTCATGGTAAGATGTAATATGATTTGCGAAGTGTTATGTATTCCCCCTCTACACTTCAAATGAATGTAAATGCGACACTTCCTTGCTAGGCAATAGCGTCTGCAGATATCTAGGTATCGTAGCAATAGAGTTCTAATGCTTCTTAAAACGCGATATCGCATCTCATTTCTATGTTTCATGGTAAGATGTAATATTATTTCCGAAGTGTTATGTATTCCTCCTCTACACTTCAAATGAATGTAAATGCGACACTTCCTTGCCAGGAAATAGCGTTTGCAAATGTCTACCTATCGTAGCAATAGTGCTCTAATGCTTCTTAAAACGCGATATCGCATCTCATTTCTATGTTTCATGGTAAGATATAATATGATTTGCGAAGTGTTATGTATTCCTCGTCTACACTTCAAATGAATGTAAATGCGACACTTCCTTGCAAGGAAATAGCGTTTGCAGATGTCTACGTATCGAAGCAATAGAGTTCTTATGATTCTTAAAACGCGATATCGAATCTCATTTCTATGTTTCATGGTAAGATATAATATGATTTGCGATGTGTCATGTATTCCTCGTCTACACTTCAAATGAATGTAAATGCGACACTTCCTTGCTAGGAAATAGCGTCTGCAGATGTCTAGGTATCGTAGCAATAGAGTTCTAATGCTTCTTAAAACGAGATATTGCATCTCATATCTATGTTTCATGATAAGATATAATATTCATTGCGAAGTGTTATGCATTCCTCGTCTACGATTCAAACGAAAGTAAATGCGACACTTCCTTGCAAGGAAATAGCGTTTGCAGATGTCTACCTATCGTAGCAATAGAGTTCTAATGCTTCTTAAAACGCGATATCGCATCTCATTTCTATGTTTCATGGTAAGATGTAATATGATTTGCTAAGTGTTATGTAATCCTCCTCTACACTTCAAATGAATGTAAATGCGACACTTCCTTGCTAGGCAATAGCGTCTGCAGATATCTAGGTATCGTATCAATAGAGTTCTAATGCTTCTTAAAACGCGATATCGCATCTCATTTCTATGTTTCATGGTAAGATGTAATATGATTTTCGAAGTGTTATGTATTCCTCCTCTACACTTCAAATGAATGTAAATGCGACACTTCCTTGCCAGGATATAGCGTTTGCAAATGTCTACCTATCGTAGCAATAGTGTTCTAATGCTTCTTAAAACGCGATATCGCATCTCATTTCTATGTTTCATGGTAAGATATAATATGATTTGCGAAGTGTTATGTATTCCTCGTCTACACTTCAAATGAATGTAAATGCGACACTTCCTTGCAGGGAAATAGCGTTTGCAGATGTCTACGTATCGAAGCAATAGAGTTCTTATGATTCTTAAAACGCGATATCGCATCTCATTTCTATGTTTCATGGTAAGATGTAATATGATTTGCGATGTGTCATGTATTCCTCGTCTACACTTCAAATGAATGTAAATGCGACACTTCCTTGCTAGGAAATAGCGTCTGCAGATGTCTAGGTATCGTAGCAATAGAGTTCTAATGCTTCTTAAAACGAGATATTGCATCTCATATCTATGTTTCATGATAAGATATAATATTCATTGCGAAGTGTTATGCATTCCTCGTCTACGATTCAAACGAAAGTAAATGCGACACTTCCTTGCAAGGAAATAGCGTTTGCAGATGTCTACCTATCGTAGCAATAGTGTTCTAATGCTTCTTAAAACGCGATATCGCATCTCATTTCTATGTTTCATGGTAAGATGTAATATGATTTTCGAAGTGTTATGTATTCCTCCTCTACACTTCAAATGAATGTAAATGCGACACTTCCTTGCCAGGATATAGCGTTTGCAAATGTCTACCTATCGTAGCAATAGTGTTCTAATGCTTCTTAAAACGCGATATCGCATCTCATTTCTATGTTTCATGGTAGGATATAATATGATTTGCGAAGTGTTATGTATTCCTCGTCTACACTTCAAATGAATGTAAATGCGACACTTCCTTGCAGGGAAATAGCGTTTGCAGATGTCTACGTATCGAAGCAATAGAGTTCTTATGATTCTTAAAACGCGATATCGCATCTCATTTCTATGTTTCATGGTAAGATGTAATATGATTTGCGAAGTGTTATGTATTCCTCCTCTACACTTCAAATGAATGTAAATGCGACACTTCCTTGCAAGGAAATAGCGTTTGCAGATGGTTACCTATCGCAGCAATATAGTTCTAATGCTTCTTAAAACGCGATATCGCATCTCATTTCTATGTTTCATGGTAAGATATAATATGATTTGCGAAGTGTCATATATTCCTCGTCTACACTTCAAATGAATGTAAATGCGACATTTCCTTGCTAGGAAATAGCGTCTGCAGATGTCTAGGTATCGTAGCAATAGAGTTCTAATGCTTCTTAAAACGCGATATCGCATCTCATTTCTATGTTTCATGGTAAGATATAATATGATTTGCGATGTGTCATGTATTCCTCGTCTACACTTCAAATGAATGTAAATGCGACACTTCCTTGCTAGGAAATAGCGTCTGCAGATGTCTAGGTATCGTAGCAATAGAGTTCTAATGCTTCTTAAAACGAGATATTGCATCTCATATCTATGTTTCATGATAAGATATAATATTCATTGCGAAGTGTTATGCATTCCTCGTCTACGATTCAAACGAAAGTAAATGCGACACTTCCTTGCAAGGAAATAGCGTTTGCAGATGTCTACCTATCGTAGCAATAGAGTTCTAATGCTTCTTAAAACGCGATATCGCATCTCATTTCTATGTTTCATGGTAAGATGTAATATGATTTGCTAAGTGTTATGTAATCCTCCTCTACACTTCAAATGAATGTAAATGCGACACTTCCTTGCTAGGCAATAGCGTCTGCAGATATCTAGGTATCGTATCAATAGAGTTCTAATGCTTCTTAAAACGCGATATCGCATCTCATTTCTATGTTTCATGGTAAGATGTAATATGATTTTCGAAGTGTTATGTATTCCTCCTCTACACTTCAAATGAATGTAAATGCGACACTTCCTTGCCAGGATATAGCGTTTGCAAATGTCTACCTATCGTAGCAATAGTGTTCTAATGCTTCTTAAAACGCGATATCGCATCTCATTTCTATGTTTCATGGTAAGATATAATATG
This sequence comes from Xylocopa sonorina, assembly GCF_050948175.1. Classification (NCBI taxonomy): domain Eukaryota; kingdom Metazoa; phylum Arthropoda; class Insecta; order Hymenoptera; family Apidae; genus Xylocopa; species Xylocopa sonorina. Next base: position 74,456 of record NW_027490394.1, on the reverse strand, counting down.
ATTTGCGAAGTGTTATGTATTCCTCGTCTACACTTCAAATGAATGTAAATGCGACACTTCCTTGCAGGGAAATAGCGTTTGCAGATGTCTACGTATCGAAGCAATAGAGTTCTTATGATTCTTAAAACGCGATATCGCATCTCATTTCTATGTTTCATGGTAAGATGTAATATGATTTGCGATGTGTCATGTATTCCTCGTCTACACTTCAAATGAATGTAAATGCGACACTTCCTTGCTAGGAAATAGCGTCTGCAGATGTCTAGGTATCGTAGCAATAGAGTTCTAATGCTTCTTAAAACGAGATATTGCATCTCATATCTATGTTTCATGATAAGATATAATATTCATTGCGAAGTGTTATGCATTCCTCGTCTACGATTCAAACGAAAGTAAATGCGACACTTCCTTGCAAGGAAATAGCGTTTGCAGATGTCTACCTATCGTAGCAATAGTGTTCTAATGCTTCTTAAAACGCGATATCGCATCTCATTTCTATGTTTCATGGTAAGATGTAATATGATTTTCGAAGTGTTATGTATTCCTCCTCTACACTTCAAATGAATGTAAATGCGACACTTCCTTGCCAGGATATAGCGTTTGCAAATGTCTACCTATCGTAGCAATAGTGTTCTAATGCTTCTTAAAACGCGATATCGCATCTCATTTCTATGTTTCATGGTAGGATATAATATGATTTGCGAAGTGTTATGTATTCCTCGTCTACACTTCAAATGAATGTAAATGCGACACTTCCTTGCAGGGAAATAGCGTTTGCAGATGTCTACGTATCGAAGCAATAGAGTTCTTATGATTCTTAAAACGCGATATCGCATCTCATTTCTATGTTTCATGGTAAGATGTAATATGATTTGCGAAGTGTTATGTATTCCTCCTCTACACTTCAAATGAATGTAAATGCGACACTTCCTTGCAAGGAAATAGCGTTTGCAGATGGTTACCTATCGCAGCAATATAGTTCTAATGCTTCTTAAAACGCGATATCGCATCTCATTTCTATGTTTCATGGTAAGATATAATATGATTTGCGAAGTGTCATATATTCCTCGTCTACACTTCAAATGAATGTAAATGCGACATTTCCTTGCTAGGAAATAGCGTCTGCAGATGTCTAGGTATCGTAGCAATAGAGTTCTAATGCTTCTTAAAACGCGATATCGCATCTCATTTCTATGTTTCATGGTAAGATATAATATGATTTGCGAAGTGTTATGTATTCCTCGTCTGCACTTCAAATGAATGTAAATGCGACACTTCCTTGCAAGGAAATAGCGTTTGCAGATGTCTACGTATCGTAGCGATAGAGTTCTAATGCTTCTTAAAACGCGATATAGCATCTCATTTCTATGTTTCATGGTAAGATATAATATGATTTGCGAAGTGTCATATATTCCTCGTCTACACTTCAAATGAATGTAAATGCGACATTTCCTTGCTAGGAAATAGCGTCTGCAGATGTCTAGGTATCGTAGCAATAGAGTTCTAATGCTTCTTAAAACGCGATATCGCATCTCATTTCTATGTTTCATGGTAAGATGTAATATGATTTGCGAAGTGTTATGTATTCCTCCTCAACACTTCAAATGAATGTATATGCGACACTTCCTTGCTAGGAAATAGCGTCTGCAGATGTCTAGGTATCGTAGCTATAGTGTTCAAATGCTTCTTAAAACGCGATATCGCATCTCATTTCTATGTTTCATGGTAATATATAATATGATTTGCGAAGTGTCATGTACTCCTCCTCTACACTTCAAATGAATGTAAATGCGACACTTCCTTGCAAGGAAATAGCGTTTGCAGATGGTTACCTATCGCAGCAATATAGTTCTAATGCTTCTTAAAACGCGGTATCGCATCTCATTTCTATGTTTCATGGTAAGATGTAATATGATTTGCGAAGTGTTATGTATTCCTCGTCTACACTTCAAATGAAAGTAAATGCGACACTTTCTTGCAAGGAAATAGCGTTTGCAGATGTCCACGTATCGAAGCAATAGAGTTCTCATGATTCTTAAAACGCGATATCGCATCTCATTTCTATGTTTCATGGTAAGATATAATATGATTTGCGATGTGTCATGTATTCCTCGACTACACTTCAAATGAATGTAAATGCGAAACTTCCTTGCTAGGAAATAGCGTCTGCAGATGTCTAGGTATCGTAGCAATAGCTTTCTAATGCTTCTTAAAACGAGATATTGCATCTCATATCTATGTTTCATGATAAGATATAATATGATTTGCGAAGTGTCATGTATTCCTCGTCTACACTTCAAATGAATGTAAATGCGACACTACCTTGCTGGGAAATAGCGTCTGCAGATGTCTAGGTATCGTAGCAATAGAGTTCTAATGCTTCTTAAAACGCGCTATCGCATCTCATTTCTATGTTTCATGGTAAGATATAATATGATTTGCGAAGTGTTATGTATTCCTCGTCTGCACTTCAAATGAATGTAAATGCGACACTTCCTTGCAAGGAAATAGCGTTTGCAGATGTCTAAGTATCGAAGCAATAGAGTTCTTATGATTCTTAAAACGCGATATCGAATCTCATTTCTATGTTTCATGGTAAGATATAATATGATTTGCGATGTGTCATGTATTCCTCGTCTACACTTCAAATGAATGTAAATGCGACACTTCCTTGCAAGGAAATAGCGTCTGCAGATGTCTAGGTATCGTAGCAATAGAGTTCTAATGCTTCTTAAAACGAGATATTGCATCTCATTTCTATGTTTCATGGTAAGATATAATATTCATTGCGAGTGTTATGCATTCCTCGTCTACGATTCAAACGAAAGTAAATGCGACACTTCCTTGCAAGGAAATAGCGTTTGCAGATGTCTACCTATCGTAGCAATAGAGTTCTAATGCTTCTTAAAACGCGATATCGCATCTCATTTCTATGTTTCATGGTAAGATGTAATATGATTTGCGAAGTGTTATGTAATCCTCCTCTACACTTCAAATGAATGTAAATGCGACACTTCCTTGCTAGGCAATAGCGTCTGCAGATATCTAGGTATCGTATCAATAGAGTTCTAATGCTTCTTAAAACGCGATATCGCATCTCATTTCTATGTTTCATGGTAAGATGTAATATGCTTTTCGAAGTGTTATGTATTCCTCCTCTACACTTCAAATGAATGTAAATGCGACACTTCCTTGCCAGGAAATAGCGTTTGCAAATGTCTACCTATCGTAGCAATAGTGTTCTAATGCTTCTTAAAACGCGATATCGCATCTCATTTCTATGTTTCATGGTAAGATATAATATGATTTGCTAAGTGTTATGTATTCCTCGTCTACACTTCAAATGAATGTAAATGGGACACTTCCTTGCTAGGAAATAGCGTCTGCAGATGTCTAGGTATCGTAGCGATAGTGTTCTAATGCTTCTTAAAACGCGATATTGCATCTCATTTCTATGTTTCATGGTAAGAAATAATACGATTTGCGAAGTGTTATGTATTCCTCGTCTACACCTCAAATGAATGTAAATGCGACACTTCCTTGCAAGGAAATAGCGTTTGCAAATGTCTACCTATCGTAGCAATAGTGCTCTAATGCTTCTTAAAACGCGATATCGCATCACATTTCTATGTTTCATGGTAAGATATAATATGATTTGCGAATTGTTATGTATTCCTCGTCTACACTTCAAATGAATGTAAATGCGACACTTCCTTGCAAGGAAATAGCGCTTGCAGATGTCTACGTATCGAAGCAATTGAGTTCTTATGATTCTTAAAACGCGATATCGCATCTCATTTCTATGGTTCATGGTAAGATATAATACGATTTGCGAAGTGTTATGTATTCCTCGTCTACACTTCAAAGGAAAATGAATGCGACACTTCCTCGCTAGGAAATAGCGTTTGCAGATGTCTAGGTATCGTAGCGATAGTGTTCTAATGCTTCTTAAAATGCGATATCGCATCTCATTTCTATGTTTCATGGTAAGATATAATATGATTTGCGAAGTGTTATGTATTCCTCCTCTACACTTCAAATGAATGTAATTGCGACACTTCCCTGCTGGGAAATGGCGTCTGCAGATGTCTAGGTATCGTAGCAATAGAGTTCTAATGCTTCTTAAAACGCGCTATCGCATCTCATTTCTATGTTTCATGGTAAGATATAATATGATTTTCGAAGTGTTATGTATTCCTCGTCTACACTTCAAATGAATGTGAATGCGACACTTCCTTGCAACGAAATAGCGTTTGCAGATGGTTACCTATCGCAGCAATATAGTTCTAATGCTTCTTAAAACGCGATATCGCATCTCATTTCTATGTTTCATGGTAAGATATAATATGATTTGCGAAGTGTTATGTATTCCTCGTCTGCACTTCAAATGAATGTAAATGCGACACTACCTTGCTGGGAAATAGCGTCTGCAGATGTCTAGGTATCGTAGCAATAGAGTTCTAATGCTTCTTAAAACGCGCTATCGCATCTCATTTCTATGTTTCATGGTAAGATATAATATGATTTGCGAAGTGTCATGTATTCCTCGTCTACACTTCAAATGAATGTAAATGCGACACTTCCTTGCAAGGAAATAGCGTTTGCAGATGTCTAACTATTGTAGCAATAGAATTCCAATGCTTCTTAAAACGCGATATCGCATCTCATTTCTATGTTTCGTGATAAGATATAATATTCATTGCGAAGTGTTATGCATTCCTCGTATACGATTCAAATGAATGTAAATGCGACACTTCCTTGCAAGGAAATAGCGTTTGCAGATGTCTACGTATCGTAGCAATAGATTTCTAATGCTTCTTAAAACGCGATATCGCATCTCATTTCTATGTTTCATGGTAAGATATAATATGATTTGCGAAGTGTCATGTATTCCTCGTCTACACTTCAAATGAATGTAAATGCGACACTTCCTTGCAAGAAAATAGCGTTTGCAGATGTCTACGTATGGTAGCAATAGATTTCTAATGCTTCTTAAAACGCGATATCGCATCTCATTTCTATGTTTCATGGTAAGATGTAATATGATTTGCGAAGTGTTATGTATTCCTCGTCTACACTTCAAATGAATGTAAATGCGACACTTCCTTGCAAGGAAATAGCGTTTGGAGATGTCTACGTATCGAAGCAATAGAGTTCTTATGATTCTTAAAACGCGATATCGCATCTCATTTCTATGTTTCATGGTAAGATATAATATGATTTGCGAAGTGTTATGTATTCCTCGTCTACACTTCAAATGAATGTAAATGCGACACTTCCTTGCTAGGAAATAGCGTCTGCAGATGTCTAGGTATCGTAGCGATTGAGTTCTAATGCTTCTTAAAACGCGATATCGCATCTCATTTCTATGTTTCATGGTAAGATATAATATGATTTGCGATGTGTCATATATTCCTCGTCTACACTTCAAATGAATGTAAATGCGACATTTCCTTGCTAGGAAATAGCGTCTGCAGATGTCTAGGTATCGTAGCAATAGAGTTCTAATGCTTCTTAAATCGCGATATCGCATCTCATTTCTATGTTTCATGGTAAGATATAATATGATTTGCTAAGTGTTATGTATTCCTCGCCTACACTTCAAAGGAAAGTGAATGCGACACTTCCTCGCTAGGAAATAGCGTTCGCAGATGTCTAGGTATCGTAGCGATAGGGTTCTAATGCTTCTTATAACGCGATATCGCATCTCATTTCTATATTTCATGGTAAGATATAATATGATTTCGCGAAGTGTTATGTACTCCTCGTCTACACTTCAAATGAATGTAAATGCGACACTTCCTTGTAAGGAAATAGCGTTTGCAGATGTCTACGTATCGAAGCAATAGAATTCTTATGATTCTTAAAACGCGATATCGCATCTCATTTCTATGGTTCATGGTAAGATATAATACGATTTGCGAAGTGTTATGTATTCCTCGTCTACACTTCAAATGAATGTAAATGGGACACTTCCTTGCTAGGAAATAGCGTCTGCAGATGTCTAGGTATCGTAGCAATAGAGTTCTAATGCTTCTTAAAACGCGCTATCGCATCTCATTTCTATGTTTCATGGTAAGATATAATATGATTTTCGAAGTGTTATGTATTCCTCGTCTACACTTCAAATGAATGTGAATGCGACACTTCCTTGCAACGAAATAGCGTTTGCAGATGGTTACCTATCGCAGCAATATAGTTCTAATGCTTCTTAAAACGCGATATCGCATCTCATTTCTATGTTTCATGGTAAGATATAATATGATTTGCGAAGTGTTATGTATTCCTCGTCTGCACTTCAAATGAATGTAAATGCGACACTTCCTTGCTAGGAAATAGCGTCTGCAGATGTCTAGGTATCGTAGCGATAGAGTTCTAATGCTTCATAAAACGCGATATCGCATCTCATTTCTATGTTTCATGGTAAGATATAATATGATTTGCGAAGTGTCATATATTCCTCGTCTACACTTCAAATGAATGTAAATGCGACATTTCCTTGCTAGGAAATAGCGTCTGCAGATGTCTAGGTATCGTAGCAATAGAGTTCTAATGCTTCTTAAAACGCGATATCGCATCTCATTTCTATGTTTCATGGTAAGATGTAATATGATTTGCGATGTGTCATGTATTCCTCGTCTGCACTTCAAATGAATGTAAATGGGACACTTCCTTGCAAGGAAATAGCGTATGCAGATGTCTACGTATCATAGCAATAGAGTTCTTATGATTCTTAAAACGCGATATCGCATCTCATTTCTATGTTTCATGGTAAGATATAATATGATTTGCGAAGTGTTATGTATTCCTCGTCTACACTTCAAATGAATGTAAATGCGACACTTCCTTGCTAGGAAATAGCGTCTGCAGATGTCTAGGTATCGTAGCGATAGAGTTCTAATGCTTCTTAAAACGCGATAACGCATCTCATTTCTATGTTTCATGGTAAGATATAATATGATTTGCGATGTGTCATATATTCCTCGTCTACACTTCAAATGAATGTAAATGCGACATTTCCTTGCTAGGAAATAGCGTCTGCAGATGTCTAGGTATCGTAGCAATAGAGTTCTAATGCTTCTTAAAACGCGATATCGCATCTCATTTCTATGTTTCGTGATAAGATATAATATTCATTGCGAAGTGTTATGCATTCCTCGTATACGATTCAAATGAATGTAAATGCGACACTTCCTTGCAAGGAAATAGCGTTTGCAGATGTCTACGTATCGTAGCAATAGATTTCTAATGCTTCTTAAAACGCGATATCGCATCTCATTTCTATGTTTCATGGTAAGATATAATATGATTTGCGAAGTGTCATGTATTCCTCGTCTACACTTCAATTGAATGTAAATGCGACACTTCCTTGCAAGAAAATAGCGTTTGCAGATGTCTACGTATGGTAGCAATAGATTTCTAATGCTTCTTAAAACGCGATATCGCATCTCATTTCTATGTTTCATGGTAAGATATAATATGATTTGCGAAGTGTCATGTATTCCTCGTCTACACTTCAAATGAATGTAAATGCGACACTTCCTTGCTAGGAAATAGCGTCTGCAGATGTCTAGGTATAGTAGCAATAGAGTTCAAATGCTTCTTAAAACGAGATATTGCATCTCATATCTATGTTTCATGATAATGTATAATATTCATTGCGAAGTGTTATGCATTCCTCGTCTACGATTCAAATGAATGTGAATGCGACACTTCTTTGCAAGGAAATAGCGTTTGCAGATGTCTACCTATCGTAGCAATGGGATTCCAATGCTTCTTAAAACGCGATATCGCATCTCATTTCTATGTTTCATGGTAAGATATAATATGATTTGCTAAGTGTTATGTATTCCTCGCCTACACTTCAAAGGAAAGTGAATGCGACACTTCCTCGCTAGGAAATAGCGTTTGCAGATGTCTAGGTATCGTAGCGATAGGGTTCTAATGCTTCTTAAACCGCGATATCGCATCTCATTTCTATATTTCATGGTAAGATATAATATGATTTCGCGAAGTGTTATGTACTCCTCGTCTACACTTCAAATGAATGTAAATGCGATACTTCCTTGCAAGGAAATAGCGCTTGCAGATGTCTACGTATCGAAGCAATTGAGTTCTTATGATTCTTAAAACGCGATATCGCATCTCATTTCTATGGTTCATGGTAAGATATAATACGATTTGCGAAGTGTTATGTATTCCTCGTCTACACTTCAAAGGAAAATGAATGCGACACTTCCTCGCAAGGAAATAGCGTTTGCAGATGTCTAGGTATCGTAGCGATAGTGTTCTAATGCTTCTTAAAATGCGATATCGCATCTCATTTCTATGTTTCATGGTAAGATATAATATGATTTGCGAAGTGTTATGTATTCCTCCTCTACACTTCAAATGAATGTAATTGCGACACTTCCTTGCTGGGAAATGGCGTCTGCAGATGTCTAGGTATCGTAGCAATAGAGTTCTAATGCTTCTTAAAACGCGCTATCGCATCTCATTTCTATGTTTCATGGTAAGATATAATATGATTTTCGAAGTGTTATGTATTCCTCGTCTACACTTCAAATGAATGTGAATGCGACACTTCCTTGCAACGAAATAGCGTTTGCAGATGGTTACCTATCGCAGCAATATAGTTCTAATGCTTCTTAAAACGCGATATCGCATCTCATTTCTATGTTTCATGGTAAGATATAATATGATTTGCGAAGTGTTATGTATTCCTCGTCTGCACTTCAAATGAATGTAAATGCGACACTACCTTGCTGGGAAATAGCGTCTGCAGATGTCTAGGTATCGTAGCAATAGAGTTCTAATGCTTCTTAAAACGCGCTATCGCATCTCATTTCTATGTTTCATGGTAAGATATAATATGATTTGCGAAGTGTCATGTATTCCTCGTCTACACTTCAAATGAATGTAAATGCGACACTTCCTTGCAAGGAAATAGCGTTTGCAGATGTCTAACTATTGTAGCAATAGAATTCCAATGCTTCCTAAAACGCGATATCGCATCTCATTTCTATGTTTCGTGATAAGATATAATATTCATTGCGAAGTGTTATGCATTCCTCGTATACGATTCAAATGAATGTAAATGCGACACTTCCTTGCAAGGAAATAGCGTTTGCAGATGTCTACGTATCGTAGCAATAGATTTCTAATGCTTCTTAAAACGCGATATCGCATCTCATTTCTATGTTTCATGGTAAGATATAATATGATTTGCGAAGTGTCATGTATTCCTCGTCTACACTTCAAATGAATGTAAATGCGACACTTCCTTGCAAGAAAATAGCGTTTGCAGATGTCTACGTATGGTAGCAATAGATTTCTAATGCTTCTTAAAACGCGATATCGCATCTCATTTCTATGTTTCATGGTAAGATGCAATATGATTTGCGAAGTGTTATGTATTCCTCGTCTACACTTCAAATGAATGTAAATGCGACACTTCCTTGCAAGGAAATAGCGTTTGGAGATGTCTACGTATCGAAGCAATAGAGTTCTTATGATTCTTAAAACGCGATATCGCATCTCATTTCTATGTTTCATGGTAAGATGTAATATGATTTGCGATGTGTCATGTATTCCTCGTCTGCACTTCAAATGAATGTAAATGGGACACTTCCTTGCAAGGAAATAGCGTATGCAGATGTCAACGTATCATAGCAATAGAGTTCTTATGATTCTTAAAACGCGATATCGCATCTCATTTCTATGTTTCATGGTAAGATATAATATGATTTGCGAAGTGTTATGTATTCCTCGTCTACACTTCAAATGAATGTAAATGCGACACTTCCTTGCTAGGAAATAGCGTCTGCAGATGTCTAGGTATCGTAGCGATTGAGTTCTAATGCTTCTTAAAACGCGATATCGCATCTCATTTCTATGTTTCATGGTAAGATATAATATGATTTGCGATGTGTCATATATTCCTCGTCTACACTTCAAATGAATGTAAATGCGACATTTCCTTGCTAGGAAATAGCGTCTGCAGATGTCTAGGTATCGTAGCAATAGAGTTCTAATGCTTCTTAAATCGCGATATCGCATCTCATTTCTATGTTTCATGGTAAGATGTAATATGATTTGCGAAGTGTTATGTATTCCTCCTCTACACTTCAAATGAATGTATATGCGACACTTCCTTGCTAGGCAATGGCGTCTGCAGATATCTAGGTATCGTAGCAATAGAGTTCTAATGCTTCTTAAAACGCGGTATCGCATCTCATTTCTATGTTTCATGGTAAGATATAATATGATTTGCGAAGTGTCATGTATTCCTCGTCTACACTTCAAATGAATGTAAATGCGACACTTCCTTGCTAGGAAATAGCGTCTGAGGATGTCTAGGTATCGTAGCGATAGCTTTCTAATGCTTCTTAAAACGCGATATCGCATCTCATTTCTATGTTTCATGGTAAGATATAATATGGTTTGCGAAGTGTCATGTATTCCTCGTCTACACTTCAAATGAATGTAAATGCGACACTTCCTTGCTAGGTAATAGCGTCTGAGGATGTCTAGGTATCGTAGCGATAGGGTTCTAATGCTTCTTAAAACGCGATATCGAATCTCATTTCTATGTTTCGTGGTAAGATATAATATGACCTGCGATGTGTCATGTATTCCTCGTCTACACTTCAAATGAATGTAAATGCGACACTTCCTTGCGAGGAAATAGCGTCTGCAGATGTCTAAATATCGTAGCAATAGAGTTCTAATGCTTCTTAAAACGAGATATTGCATCTCATATCTATGTTTCATGATAAGATATAATATTCATTGCGAAGTGTTATGCATTCCTCGTCTACGATTCAAACGAAAGTAAATGCGATACTTCCTTGCAAGGAAATAGCGTTTGCAGATGTCTACCTATCGTAGCAATAGAGTTCTAATGCTTCTTAAAACGCGATATCGCATCTCATTTCTATGTTTCATGGTAAGATGTAATATGATTTGCGAAGTGTTATGTGTTCCTCGTCTACACTTCAAATGAATGTAAATGCGACACTTCCTTGCAAGGAAATAGCGTTTGCAGATGTCTACCTATCGTAGCAATAGAGTTCTAATGCTTCTTAAAACGCGATATCGCATCTCATTTCTATGTTTCATGGTAAGATATAATATGATTTGCTAAGTGTTATGTATTCCTCGTCTACACTTCAAAGGAAAGTGAATGCGACACTTCCTCGCTAGGAAATAGCGTTTGCAGATGTCTAGGTATCGTAGCGATAGGGTTCTAATGCTTCTTAAAACGCGATATCGCATCTCATTTCTATGTTTCATGGTAAGATATAATATGATTTCGCGAAGTGTTATGTATTCCTCGTCTACACTTCAAATGAATGTAAATGCGACACTTCCTTGCAAGGAACTATCGTTTGCAGATGTCTACGTATCGAAGCAATAGAGTTCTTATGATTCTTAAAACGCGATATCGAATCTCATTTCTATGTTTCGTGGTAAGATATAATATGACCTGCGATGTGTCATGTATTCCTCGTCTACACTTCAAATGAATGTAAATGCGACACTTCCTTGCGAGGAAATAGCGTCTGCAGATGTCTAAATATCGTAGCAATAGAGTTCTAATGCTTCTTAAAACGAGATATTGCATCTCATATCTATGTTTCATGATAAGATATAATATTCATTGCGAAGTGTTATGCATTCCTCGTCTACGATTCAAACGAAAGTAAATGCGATACTTCCTTGCAAGGAAATAGCGTTTGCAGATGTCTACCTATCGTAGCAATAGAGTTCTAATGCTTCTTAAAACGCGATATCGCATCTCATTCCTATGTTTCATGGTAAGATGTAATATGATTTGCGAAGTGTTATGTGTTCCTCGTCTACACTTCAAATGAATGTAAATGCGACACTTCCTTGCAAGGAAATAGCGTTTGCAGATGTCTACGTATCGAAGCAATAGAGTTCTTATGATTCTTAAAACGCGATATCGCATCTCATTTCTATGTTTCATGGTAAGATATAATATGATCTGCGATGTGTCATGTATTCCTCGTCTACACTTCAAATGAATGTAAATGCGACACTTCCTTGCTAGGAAATAGCGTCTGCAGATGTCTAGGTATCGTAGCAATAGCTTTCTAATGCTTCTTAAAACGAGATATTGCACCTCATATCTATGTTTCATGATAAGATATAATATTCATTGCGAAGTGTTATGCATTCCTCGTCTACGATTCAAACGAAAGTAAATGCGACACTTCCTTGCAAGGAAATAGCGTCTGCAGATATCTAGGTATCGTAGCAATAGAGTTCTAATGCTTCTTAAAACGCGGTATCGCATCTCATTTCTATGTTTCATGGTAAGATGTAATATGATTTGCGAAGTGTTATGTATTCCTCGTCTACACTTCTAATGAATGTAAATGCGACACTTCCTTGCAAGGAAATAGCGTTTGCAGATGTCTACGTATCGAAGCAATAGAGTTCTTATGATTCTTAAAACGCGATATCGCATCTCATTTCTATGTTTCATGGTAAGATATAATATGATCTGCGATGTGTCATGTATTCCTCGTCTACACTTCAAATGAATGTAAATGCGACACTTCCTTGCTAGGAAATAGCGTCTGCAGATGTCTAGGTATCGTAGCAATAGCTTTCTAATGCTTCTTAAAACGAGATATTGCACCTCATATCTATGTTTCATGATAAGATATAATATTCATTGCGAAGTGTTATGCATTCCTCGTCTACGATTCAAACGAAAGTAAATGCGACACTTCCTTGCAAGGAAATAGCGTTTGCAGATGTCTACGTATCGAAGCAATAGAGTTCTTATGATTCTTAAAACGCGATATCGCATCTCATTTCTATGTTTCATGGTAAGATATAATATGATTTGCGATGTGTCATGTATTCCTCGTCTACACTTCAAATGAATGTAAATGCGATACTTCCTTGCTAGGAAATAGCGTCTGCAGATGTCTAGGTATCGTAGCAATAGCTTTCTAATGCTTCTTAAAACGAGATATTGCATCTCATATCTATGATTCATGATAAGATATAATATGATTTGCGAAGTGTCATGTATTCCTCGTCTACACTTCAAATGAATGTAAATGCGACACTTCCTTGCTGGGAAATAGCGTCTGCAGATGTCTAGGTATCGTAGCAATAGAGTTCTAATGCTTCTTAAAACGCGCTATCGCATCTCATTTCTATGTTTCATGGTAAGATATAATATGATTTGCGAAGTGTCATGTATTCCTCGTCTACACTTCAAATGAATGTAAATGCGACACTTCCTTGCAAGGAAATAGCGTTTGCAGATGTCTACGTAACGAAGCAATAGAGTTCTTATGATTCTTAAAACGCGATATCGCATCTCATTTCTATGTTTCATGGTAAGATATAATATGATCTGCGATGTGTCATGTATTCCTCGTCTACACTTCAAATGAATGTAAATGCGACACTTCCTTGCTAGGAAATAGCGTCTGCAGATGTCTAGTTATCGTAGCAATAGCTTTCTAATGCTTCTTAAAACGAGATATTGCACCTCATATCTATGTTTCATGATAAGATATAATATTCATTGCGAAGTGTTATGCATTCCTCGTCTACGATTCAAACGAAAGTAAATGCGACACTTCCTTGCAAGGAAATAGCGTTTGCAGATGTCTACCTATCGTAGCAATAGAGTTCTAATGCTTCTTAAAACGCGATATCGCATCTCATTTCTATGTTTCATGGTAAGATGTAATATGATTTGCGAAGTGTTATGTATTCCTCGTCTACACTTCAAATGAATGTAAATGCGACACTTCCTTGCTAGGAAATAGCGTCTGCAGATGTCTAGGTATCGTAGCAATAGAGTTCTAATGCTTCTTAAAACGAGATATTGCATCTCATATCTATGTTTCATGATAAGATATAATATTCATTGCGAAGTGTTATGCATTCCTCGTCTATGATTCAAACGAAAGTAAATGCGACACTTCCTTGCAAGCAAATAGCGTTTGCAGATGTCTATCTATCGTAGCAATAGAGTTCTAATGCTTCTTAAAACGCGATATCGCATCTCATTTCTATGTTTCATGGTAAGATGTAATATGATTTGCGAAGTGTTATGTATTCCTCCTCTACACTTCAAATGAATGTAAATGCGACACTTCCTTGCTAGGCAATAGCATCTGCAGATATCTAGGTATCGTATCAATAGAGTTCTAATGCTTCTTAAAACGCGATATCGCATCTCATTTCTATGTTTCATGGTAAGATGTAATATGATTTTCGAAGTGTTATGTATTCCTCCTCTGCACTTCAAATGAATGTAAATGCGACACTTCCTTGCCAGGAAATAGCGTTTGCAAATGTCTACCTATCGTAGCAATAGTGTTCTAATGCTTCTTAAAACGCGATATCGCATCTCATTTCTATGTTTCATGGTAAGATATAATATGATTTGCGAAGTGTTATGTATTCCTCGTCTACACTTCAAATGAATGTAAATGCGACACTTCCTTGCAAGGAAATAGCGTTTGCAGATGTCTACGTATCGAAGCAATAGAGTTCTTATGATTCTTAAAACGCGATATCGCATCTCATTTCTATGTTTCATGGTAAGATGTAATATGATTTGCGAAGTGTTATGTATTCCTCCTCTACACTTCAAATGAATGTAAATGCGACACTTCTTCGCTAGGAAATAGTGTTTGCAGATGTCTACGTATCGTAGCAATAGAGTTCTTATGATTCTTAAAACGCGATATCGCATCTCATTTCTATGGTTTATGGTAAGTAATAATATGATTTGCGAAGTGTTATGTATTCCTCGTCTACACTTCAAATGAATGTAAATGCGACACTTCCTTGCTAGGAAATAGCGTCTGCAGATGTCTAGGTATCGTAGCGATAGGGTTCAAATGCTTCTTAAAACGCGATATCGCATCTCATTTCTATGTTTCATGGTAAGATATAATATGATTTGCGAAGTGTTATGTATTCCTCGTCTACACTTCAAATGAATGTAAATGCGACACTTCCTTGCAAGGAAATAGCGTTTGCAGATGTCTACCTATCGTAGCAATAGAATTCCAATGCTTCTTAAAACGCGATATCGCATCTCATTTCTATGTTTCATGGTAAGATATAATATGATTTGCGAAGTGTTATGTATTCCTCGTCTACACTTCAAATGAATGTAAATGCGACACTTCCTTGCTAGGAAATAGCGTCTGCAGATGTCTAGGTATCGTAGCAATAGCTTTCTAATGCTTCTTAAAACGAGATATTGCATCTCATATCTATGTTTCATGATAAGATATAATATGATTTGCGAAGTGTCATGTATTCCTCGTCTACACTTCAAATGAATGTAAATGCGACACTACCTTGCTGGGAAATAGCGTCTGCAGATGTCTAGGTATCGTAGCAATAGAGTTCTAATGCTTCTTAAAACGCGCTATCGCATCTCATTTCTATGTTTCATGGTAAGATATAATATGATTTGCGAAGTGTCATGTATTCCTCGTCTGCACTTCAAATGAATGTAAATGCGACACTGCCTTGCAAGGAAATAGCGTTTGCAGATGGTTACCTATCGCAGCAATATAGTTCTAATGCTTCTTAAAACGCGATATCGCATCTCATTTCTATGTTTCATGGTAAGATATAATATGATATGCGAAGTGTTATGTATTCCTCGTCTGCACTTCAAATGAATGTAAATGCGACACTTCCTTGCAAGGAAATAGCGTTTGCAGATGTCTACGTATCGAAGCAATAGAGTTCTTATGATTCTTAAAACGCGATATCGAATCTCATTTCTATGTTTCATGGTAAGATATAATATGATTTGCGATGTGTCATGTATTCCTCGTCTACACTTCAAATGAATGTAAATGCGACACTTCCTTGCAAGGAAATAGCGTCTGCAGATGTCTAGGTATCGTAGCAATGGAGTTCTAATGCTTCTTAAAACGAGATATTGCACCTCATATCTATGTTTCATGATAAGATATAATATTCATTGCGAAGTGTTATGCATTCGTCGTCTACGATTCAAACGAAAGTAAATGCGACACTTCCTTGCAAGGAAATAGCGTTTGCAGATGTCTACCTATCGTAGCAATAGAGTTCTAATGCTTCTTAAAACGCGATATCGCATCTCATTTCTATATTTTATGGTAAGATGTAATATGATTTGCGAAGTGTTATGTAATCCTCCTCTACACTTCAAATGAATGTAAATGCGACACTTCCTTGCTAGGCAATAGCGTCTGCAGATATCTAGGTATCGTATCAATAGAGTTCTAATGCTTCTTAAAACGCGATATCGCATCTCATTTCTATGTTTCATGGTAAGATGTAATTTGCTTTTCGAAGTGTTATGTATTCCTCCTCTACACTTCAAATGAATGTAAATGCGACACTTCCTTGCCAGGAAATAGCGTTTGCAAATGTCTACCTATCGTAGCAATAGTGTTCTAATGCTTCTTAAAACGCGATATCGCATCTCATTTCTATGTTTCATGGTACGATATAATATGATTTGCGAAGTGTTATGTATTCCTCGTCTACACTTCAAATGAATGTAAATGCGACACTTCCTTGCCAGGAAATAGCGTTTGCAAATGTCTACCTATCGTAGCAATAGTGTTCTAATGCTTCTTAAAACGCGATATCGCATCTCATTTCTATGTTTCATGGTAAGATATAATATGATTTGCGAAGTGTTATGTATTCCTCGTCTACACTTCAAATGAATGTAAATGCGACACTTCCTTGCTAGGAAATAGCGTCTGCAGATGTCTAGGTATCGTAGCGATAGAGTTCTAATGCTTCTTAAAACGCGACATCGCATCTCATTCCTATGTTTCATGGTAAGATATAATATGATTTGCGAAGTGTCATATATTCCTCGTCTACACTTCAAATGAATGTAAATGCGACAATTCCTTGCTAGGAAATAGCGTCTGCAGATGTCTAGGTATCGTAGCAATAGAGTTCTAATGCTTCTTAGAACGCGATATCGCATCTCATTTCTATGTTTCATGGTAAGATGTAATATGATTTGCGATGTGTCATGTATTCCTCGTCTGCACTTCAAATGAATGTAAATGGGACACTTCCTTGCAAGGAAATAGCGTATGCAGATGTCTACGTATCATAGCAATAGAGTTCTTATGATTCTTAAAACGCGATATCGCATCTCATTTCTATGTTTCATGGTAAGATATAATATGATTTGCGAAGTGTTATGTATTCCTCGTCTACACTTCAAATGAATGTAAATGCGACACTTCCTTGCTAGGAAATAGCGTCTGCAGATGTCTAGGTATCGTAGCGATAGAGTTCTAATGCTTCTTAAAACGCGATGTCGCATCTCATTTCTATGTTTCATGGTAAGATATAATATGATTTGTGATGTGTCATATATTCCTCGTCTACACTTCAAATGAATGTAAATGCGACATTTCCTTGCTAGGAAATAGCGTCTGCAGATGTCTAGGTATCGTAGCAATAGAGTTCTAATGCTTCTTAAAACGCGATATCGCATCTCATTTCTATGTTTCATGGTAAGATGTAATATGATTTGCGATGTGTCATGTATTCCTCGTCTGCACTTCAAATGAATGTAAATGGGACACTTCCTTGCAAGGAAATAGCGTATGCAGATGTCAACGTATCATAGCAATAGAGTTCTTATGATTCTTAAAACGCGATATCGCATCTCATTTCTATGTTTCATGGTAAGATATAATATGATTTGCGAAGTGTTATGTATTCCTCGTCTACACTTCAAATGAATGTAAATGCGACACTTCCTTGCTAGGAAATAGCGTCTGCAGATGTCTAGGTATCGTAGCGATTGAGTTCTAATGCTTCTTAAAACGCGATATCGCATCTCATTTCTATGTTTCATGGTAAGATATAATATGATTTGCGATGTGTCATATATTCCTCGTCTACACTTCAAATGAATGTAAATGCGACATTTCCTTGCTAGGAAATAGCGTCTGCAGATGTCTAGGTATCGTAGCAATAGAGTTCTAATGCTTCTTAAATCGCGAAATCGCATCTCATTTCTATGTTTCATGGTAAGATGTAATATGATTTGCGAAGTGTTATGTATTCCTCCTCTACACTTCAAATGAATGTATATGCGACACTTCCTTGCTAGGCAATGGCGTCTGCAGATATCTAGGTATCGTAGCAATAGAGTTCTAATGCTTCTTAAAACGCGGTATCGCATCTCATTTCTATGTTTCATGGTAAGATGTAATATGATTTGCGAAGTGTTATGTATTCCTCGTCTACACTTCAAATGAATGTAAATGCGACACTTCCTTGCAAGGAAATAGCGTTTGCAGATGTCTACGTATCGAAGCAATAGAGTTCTTATGATTCTTAAAACGCGATATCGCATCTCATTTCTATGTTTCATGGTAAGATATAATATGATCTGCGATGTGTCATGTATTCCTCGTCTACACTTCAAATGAATGTAAATGCGACACTTCCTTGCTAGGAAATAGCGTCTGCAGATGTCTAGGTATCGTAGCAATAGCTTTCTAATGCTTCTTAAAACGAGATATTGCACCTCATATCTATGTTTCATGATAAGATATAATATTCATTGCGAAGTGTTATGCATTCCTCGTCTACGATTCAAACGAAAGTAAATGCGACACTTCCTTGCAAGGAAATAGCGTCTGCAGATATCTAGGTATCGTAGCAATAGAGTTCTAATGCTTCTTAAAACGCGGTATCGCATCTCATTTCTATGTTTCATGGTAAGATGTAATATGATTTGCGAAGTGTTATGTATTCCTCGTCTACACTTCTAATGAATGTAAATGCGACACTTCCTTGCAAGGAAATAGCGTTTGCAGATGTCTACGTATCGAAGCAATAGAGTTCTTATGATTCTTAAAACGCGATATCGCATCTCATTTCTATGTTTCATGGTAAGATATAATATGATCTGCGATGTGTCATGTATTCCTCGTCTACACTTCAAATGAATGTAAATGCGACACTTCCTTGCTAGGAAATAGCGTCTGCAGATGTCTAGGTATCGTAGCAATAGCTTTCTAATGCTTCTTAAAACGAGATATTGCACCTCATATCTATGTTTCATGATAAGATATAATATTCATTGCGAAGTGTTATGCATTCCTCGTCTACGATTCAAACGAAAGTAAATGCGACACTTCCTTGCAAGGAAATAGCGTTTGCAGATGTCTACGTATCGAAGCAATAGAGTTCTTATGATTCTTAAAACGCGATATCGCATCTCATTTCTATGTTTCATGGTAAGATATAATATGATTTGCGATGTGTCATGTATTCCTCGTCTACACTTCAAATGAATGTAAATGCGACACTTCCTTGCTAGGAAATAGCGTCTGCAGATGTCTAGGTATCGTAGCAATAGCTTTCTAATGCTTCTTAAAACGAGATATTGCATCTCATATCTATGATTCATGATAAGATATAATATGATTTGCGAAGTGTCATGTATTCCTCGTCTACACTTCAAATGAATGTAAATGCGACACTTCCTTGCTGGGAAATAGCGTCTGCAGATGTCTAGGTATCGTAGCAATAGAGTTCTAATGCTTCTTAAAACGCGCTATCGCATCTCATTTCTATGTTTCATGGTAAGATATAATATGATTTGCGAAGTGTCATGTATTCCTCGTCTACACTTCAAATGAATGTAAATGCGACACTTCCTTGCAAGGAAATAGCGTTTGCAGATGTCTACGTAACGAAGCAATAGAGTTCTTATGATTCTTAAAACGCGATATCGCATCTCATTTCTATGTTTCATGGTAAGATATAATATGATCTGCGATGTGTCATGTATTCCTCGTCTACACTTCAAATGAATGTAAATGCGACACTTCCTTGCTAGGAAATAGCGTCTGCAGATGTCTAGTTATCGTAGCAATAGCTTTCTAATGCTTCTTAAAACGAGATATTGCACCTCATATCTATGTTTCATGATAAGATATAATATTCATTGCGAAGTGTTATGCATTCCTCGTCTACGATTCAAACGAAAGTAAATGCGACACTTCCTTGCAAGGAAATAGCGTTTGCAGATGTCTACCTATCGTAGCAATAGAGTTCTAATGCTTCTTAAAACGCGATATCGCATCTCATTTCTATGTTTCATGGTAAGATGTAATATGATTTGCGAAGTGTTATGTATTCCTCGTCTACACTTCAAATGAATGTAAATGCGACACTTCCTTGCTAGGAAATAGCGTCTGCAGATGTCTAGGTATCGTAGCAATAGAGTTCTAATGCTTCTTAAAACGAGATATTGCATCTCATATCTATGTTTCATGATAAGATATAATATTCATTGCGAAGTGTTATGCATTCCTCGTCTACGATTCAAACGAAAGTAAATGCGACACTTCCTTGCAAGCAAATAGCGTTTGCAGATGTCTATCTATCGTAGCAATAGAGTTCTTATGCTTCTTAAAACGCGATATCGCATCTCATTTCTATGTTTCATGGTAAGATGTAATATGATTTGCGAAGTGTTATGTATTCCTCCTCTACACTTCAAATGAATGTAAATGCGACACTTCCTTGCTAGGCAATAGCATCTGCAGATATCTAGGTATCGTATCAATAGAGTTCTAATGCTTCTTAAAACGCGATATCGCATCTCATTTCTATGTTTCATGGTAAGATGTAATATGATTTTCGAAGTGTTATGTATTCCTCCTCCGCACTTCAAATGAATGTAAATGCGACACTTCCTTGCCAGGAAATAGCGTTTGCAAATGTCTACCTATCGTAGCAATAGTGTTCTAATGCTTCTTAAAACGCGATATCGCATCTCATTTCTATGTTTCATGGTAAGATATAATATGATTTGCGAAGTGTTATGTATTCCTCGTCTACACTTCAAATGAATGTAAATGCGACACTTCCTTGCAAGGAAATAGCGTTTGCAGATGTCTACGTATCGAAGCAATAGAGTTCTTATGATTCTTAAAACGCGATATCGCATCTCATTTCTATGTTTCATGGTAAGATGTAATATGATTTGCGAAGTGTTATGTATTCCTCCTCTACACTTCAAATGAATGTAAATGCGACACTTCTTCGCTAGGAAATAGTGTTTGCAGATGTCTACGTATCGTAGCAATAGAGTTCTTATGATTCTTAAAACGCGATATCGCATCTCATTTCTATGGTTTATGGTAAGTAATAATATGATTTGCGAAGTGTTATGTATTCCTCGTCTACACTTCAAATGAATGTAAATGCGACACTTCCTTGCTAGGAAATAGCGTCTGCAGATGTCTAGGTATCGTAGCGATAGGGTTCAAATGCTTCTTAAAACGCGATATCGCATCTCATTTCTATGTTTCATGGTAAGATATAATATGATTTGCGAAGTGTTATGTATTCCTCGTCTACACTTCAAATGAATGTAAATGCGACACTTCCTTGCAAGGAAATAGCGTTTGCAGATGTCTACCTATCGTAGCAATAGAATTCCAATGCTTCTTAAAACGCGATATCGCATCTCATTTCTATGTTTCATGGTAAGATATAATATGATTTGCGAAGTGTTATGTATTCCTCGTCTACACTTCAAATGAATGTAAATGCGACACTTCCTTGCTAGGAAATAGCGTCTGCAGATGTCTAGGTATCGTAGCAATAGCTTTCTAATGCTTCTTAAAACGAGATATTGCACCTCATATCTATGTTTCATGATAAGATATAATATTCATTGCGAAGTGTTATGCATTCCTCGTCTACGATTCAAACGAAAGTAAATGCGACACTTCCTTGCAAGGAAATAGCGTTTGCAGATGTCTACGTATCGATGCAATAGAGTTCTTATGATTCTTAAAACGCGATATCGCATCTCATTTCTATGTTTCATGGTAAGATATAATATGATTTGCGATGTGTCATGTATTCCTCGTCTACACTTCAAATGAATGTAAATGCGACACTTCCTTTCTAGGAAATAGCGTCTGCAGATGTCTAGGTATCGTAGCAATAGCTTTCTAATGCTTCTTAAAACGAGATATTGCTTCTCATATCTATGATTCATGATAAGATATAATATGATTTGCGAAGTGTCATGTATTCCTCGTCTACACTTCAAATGAATGTAAATGCGACACTTCCTTGCTGGGAAATAGCGTCTGCAGATGTCTAGGTATCGTAGCAATAGAGTTCTAATGCTTCTTAAAACGCGCTATCGCATCTCATTTCTATGTTTCATGGTAAGATATAATATGATTTGCGAAGTGTCATGTATTCCTCGTCTACACTTCAAGTGAATGTAAATGCGACACTTCCTTGCTAGGAAATAGCGTCTGAGGATGTCTAGGTATCGTAGCGATAGGGTTCTAATGCTTCTTAAAACGCGATATCGCATCTCATTTCTATGTTTCATGGTAAGATACAATATGATTTGCGAAGTGTTATGTATTCCTCGTCTACACTTCAAATGAATGTAAATGCGACACTTCCTTGCAAGGAAATAGCGTTTGCAGATGTCTACCTATCGTAGCAATAGAATTCCAATGCTTCTTAAAACGCGATATCGCATCTCATTTCTATGTTTCATGGTAAGATATAATATGATTTGCGAAGTGCTATGTATTCCTCGTCTACACTTCAAATGAATGTAAATGCGACACTTCCTCGCTAGGAAATAGCGTTTTCAGATGTCTGCGCATCGTAGCAATAGCTTTCTAATGCTTCTTAAGACGCGATATTGCATCTCATTTCTATATTTCATGGTAAGATATAATATGATTTGCGAAGTGTTATGTATTCCTCGTCTACACTTCAAATGAATGTAAATGCGACACTTCCTTGCAAGGAAAAAGCGTTTGCAGATGTCTACGTATCGTAGCAATAGCTTTCTAATGCTTCTTAAAACGCGATATCGCATCTCATTTCTATGTTTCATGGTAAGATATAATATGATTTGCGAAGTGTCATGTATTCCTCGTCTACACTTCAAATGAATGTAAATGCGACACTTCCTTGCTAGGTAATAGCGTCTGAGGATGTCTAGGTATCGTAGCGATAGGGTTCTAATGCTTCTTAAAACGCGATATCGCATCTCATTTCTATGTTTCACGGTAAGATATAATATGATTTGCGAAGTGTTATGTATTCCTCGTCTACACTTCAAATGAATGTAAATGCGACACTTCCTTGCAAGGAACTAGCGTTTGCAGATGTCTACGTATCGAAGCAATAGAGTTCTTATGATTCTTAAAACGCGATATCGAATCTCATTTCTATGTTTCATGGTAAGATATAATATGATTTCGCGAAGTGTTATGTATTCCTCGTCTACACATCAAATGAATGTAAATGCGAAACTTCCTTGCAAGGAAATAGCGTTTGCAGATGTCTATCTATCGTAGCAGTAGAGTTCTAACGCTTCTTAAAACGCGATATCGCATCTCATTTCTATGTTTCATGGTAAGATATAATATGATTTGCGAAGTGTTATGTATTCCTCCTCTACACTTCAAATGAATGTAAATGCGACACTTCCTTGCCAGGAAATAGCGTTTGCAAATGTCTACCTATCGTAGCAATAGTGTTCTAATGCTTCTTAAAACGCGATATCGCATCTCATTTCTATGTTTCATGGTAAGATATAATATGATTTGCGAAGTGTTATGTATTCCTCGTCTACACTTCAAATGAATGTAAATGGGACACTTCCTTGCAAGGAAATAGCGTTTGCAGATGTCTACGTATCGAAGCAATAGAGTTCTTATGATTCTTAAAACGCGATATCGCATCTCATTTCTATGTTTCATGGTAAGATGTAATATGATTTTCGAAGTGTTATGTATTCCTCCTCTACACTTCAAATGAATGTAAATGCGACACTTCCTTGCAAGGAAATAGCGTTTGCAGATGTCTACCTATTGCAGCAATAGTATTCCAATGCTTCTTAAAACACGATATCGCATCTCATTTCTATGTTTCGTGATAAGATATAATATTCATTGCGAAGTGTTATGCATTCCTCGTATACGATTCAAATGAATGTAAATGCGACACTTCCTTGCAAGGAAATAGCGTTTGCAGATGTCTACGTATCGCAGCAATAGATTTCTAATGCTTCTTAAAACGCGATATCGCATCTCATTTCTATGTTTCATGGAAACATATAATATGATTTGCGAAGTGTTATGTATTCCTCGTCTACACTTCAAATGAATGTAAATGCGACACTTCCTCGCTAGGAAATAGCGTTTTCAGATGTCTGCGCATCGTAGCAATTGCTTTCTAATGCTTCTTAAAACGCGATATTGCATCTCATTTCTATATTTCATGGTAAGATATAATATGATTTGCGAAGTGTTATGTATTCCTCGTCTACACTTCAAATGAATGTAAATGCGACACTTCCTTGCAAGGAAATAGCGTTTGCAGATGTCTACGTATCGTAGCAATAGCTTTCTAATGCTTCTTAAAACGAGATATTGCATCTCATATCTATGTTTCATGATAAGATATAATATTCATTGCGAAGTGTTATGCATTCCTCGTCTACGATTCAAACGAAAGTAAATGCGATACTTCCTTGCAAGGAAATAGCGTTTGCAGATGTCTACCTATCGTAGCAATAGAGTTCTAATGCTTCTTAAAACGCGATATCGCATCTCATTTCTATGTTTCATGGTAAGATGTAATATGATTTGCGAAGTGTTATGTGTTCCTCGTCTACACTTCAAATGAATGTAAATGCGACACCTCCTTGCAAGGAAATAGCGTTTGCAGATGTCTACCTATCGTAGCAATAGAGTTCTAATGCTTCTTAAAACGCGATATCGCATCTCATTTCTATGTTTCATGGTAAGATATAATATGATTTCCCGAAGTGTTATGTATTCCTCGTCTACACTTCAAATGAATGTAAATGCGACACTTCCTTGCAAGGAAATAGCGTTTGCAGATGTCTATCTATCGTAGCTGTAGAGTTCTAACGCTTCTTAAAACGCGATATCGCATCTCATTTCTATGTTTCATGGTAAGATATAATATGATTTGCGAAGTGTTATGTATTCCTCGTCTACACTTCAAATGAATGTAAATGCGACACTTCCTCGCTAGGAAATAGCGTTTTCAGATGTCTACCTATCGTAGCAATAGAGTTCTAATGCTTCTTAAAACGCGATATCGCATCTAATTTCTATGTTTCATGGTAAGATATAATATGATTTGCGATGTGTCATGTATTCCTCGTCTACACTTCAAATGAATGTAAATGCGACACTTGCTTGCAAGGAAATAGCATTTGCAGGTGTCCAGGTATCGAAGCAAAAGAGTTCAAATGCTTATTTAAACGCGATATCGCATCTCATTTCTATGTTTCATGGTAAGATATAATATGATTTGCGAAGTGTTATGCATTCCTCGTCTACGATTCAAATGAAAGTGAATGCGACACTTCCTTGCAAGGAAATAGCGTTTGCAGATGTCTGCGTATCGTAGCAATAGAGTTTATATGATTCTTAAAACGCGATATAGCATCTCATTTCTATGTTTCATGGTAAGATATAACATGATTTGCGAAGTGTTATGTATTCCTCGTCTTCACTTCAAATGAATGTGAATGCGATACTTCCTCGGTAGGAAATAGCGTTTGCAGATGTCTACGTATCGTAGCAATAGCTTTCTAATGCTTCTTAAAACGCGAGATCGCATCTCATATCTATGTTTCATGGTAAGATATAATATGATTTGCGAAGTGTCATGTATTCCTCGTCTACACTTCAAATGAATGTAAATGCGACACTTCCTTGCTAGGAAATAGCGTCTGCAGATATCTAGGTATCGTAGCAATAGAGTTCAAATGCTTCTTAAAGCGAGATATTGCATCTCATATCCATGTTTCATGATAAGATATAATATTCATTGCGAAGTGTTATGCATTCCTCGTATACGATTCAAATGAATGTAAATGCGACACTTCCTTGCAAGGAAATAGCGTTTGCAGATGTCTACGTATCGTAGCAATAGATTTCTAATGCTTCTTAAAACGCGATATCGCATCTCATTTCTACATTTCATGGTAAGATATAATATGATTTGCGACGTGTCATGTATTCCTCGTCTACACTTCAAATGAATGTAAAAGCGACACTTCCTTGCTAGGAAATAGCGTCTGCAGATGTCTAGGTATAGTAGCAATAGAGTTCAAATGCTACTTAAAACGAGATATTGCATCTCATATCTATGTTTCATGATAAGATATAATATTCATTGCGAAGTGTTATGCATTCCTCGTCTACGATTCAAATCAATGTGAATGCGACACTTCCTTGCAAGGAAATAGAGTTTGAAGATGTCTACGTATCGTAGCAATAGAGTTCTTATGCTTCTTAAAACGCGATATCGCATCTCAGTTCTATGTTTCATGGTAAGATATTATATGATTTGCGAAGTGCTATGTATTCCTCGTCTACACTTCAAATGAATGTAAATGCGACACTTCCTCGCTAGGAAGTTGCGTTTGCAGATGTCTACGTATCGTAGCAATAGAGTTCTTGTGATTCTTTAATCGCGATATCGCTTCTCATTTCTATGGTTTATGGTAAGTAATAATATGATTTGCGAAGTGTTATGTATTCCTCGTCTACACTTCAAATGAATGTAAATGCAACATTTCCTCGCTAGGAAATAGCGTTTGCAGATGTCTGCGTATCGTAGCAATAGCTTTCTAATGCTTCTTAAAACGCGATATTGCATCTCATTTCTATGTTTCATGGTAAGATATAATATGATTTGCGAAGTGTTATGTATTCCTCGTCTACACTTCAAATGAATGTAAATGGGACACTTCCTTGCAAGGAAATAGCGTTTGCAGATGTCTACCTATTGCAGCAATAGTATTCCAATGCTTCTTAAAACACGATATCGCATCTCATTTCTATGTTTCGTGATAAGATATAATATTCATTGCGAAGTGTTATGCATTCCTCGTATACGATTCAAATGAATGTAAATGCGACACTTCCTTGCAAGGAAATAGCGTTTGCAGATGTCTACGTATCGTAGCAATAGATTTCTAATGCTTCTTAAAACGCGATATCGCATCTCATTTCTATGTTTCATGGAAACATATAATATGATTTGCGAAGTGTTATGTATTCCTCGTCTACACTTCAAATGAATGTAAATGCGACACTTCCTCGCTAGGAAATAGCGTTTTCAGATGTCTGCGCATCGTAGCAATAGCTTTCTAATGCTTCTTAAAACGCGATATTGCATCTCATTTCTATATTTCATGGTAAGATATAATATGATTTGCGAAGTGTTATGTATTCCTCGTCTACACTTCAAATGAATGTAAATGCGACACTTCCTTGCAAGGAAATAGCGTTTGCAGATGTCTACGTATCGTAACAATAGCTTTCTAATGCTTCTTAAAACGCGATATCGCATCTCATTTCAATGTTTCATGGTAAGATATAATATGATTTGCGAAGTGTCATGTATTCCTCGTCTACACTTCAAATGAATGTAAATGCGACACTTCCTTGCTAGGAAATAGCGTCTGAGGATGTCTAGGTATCGTAGCGATAGCTTTCTAATGCTTCTTAAAACGCGATATCGCATCTCATTTCTATGTTTCATGGTAAGATATAATATGGTTTGCGAAGTGTCATGTATTCCTCGTCTACACTTCAAATGAATGTAAATGCGACACTTCCTTGCTAGGTAATAGCGTCTGAGGATGTCTAGGTATCGTAGCGATAGGGTTCTAATGCTTCTTAAAACGCGATATCGAATCTCATTTCTATGTTTCGTGGTAAGATATAATATGACCTGCGATGTGTCATGTATTCCTCGTCTACACTTCAAATGAATGTAAATGCGACACTTCCTTGCGAGGAAATAGCGTCTGCAGATGTCTAAATATCGTAGCAATAGAGTTCTAATGCTTCTTAAAACGAGATATTGCATCTCATATCTATGTTTCATGATAAGATATAATATTCATTGCGAAGTGTTATGCATTCCTCGTCTACGATTCAAACGAAAGTAAATGCGATACTTCCTTGCAAGGAAATAGCGTTTGCAGATGTCTACCTATCGTAGCAATAGAGTTCTAATGCTTCTTAAAACGCGATATCGCATCTCATTTCTATGTTTCATGGTAAGATGTAATATGATTTGCGAAGTGTTATGTGTTCCTCGTCTACACTTCAAATGAATGTAAATGCGACACTTCCTTGCAAGGAAATAGCGTTTGCAGATGTCTACCTATCGTAGCAATAGAGTTCTAATGCTTCTTAAAACGCGATATCGCATCTCATTTCTATGTTTCATGGTAAGATATAATATGATTTGCTAAGTGTTATGTATTCCTCGTCTACACTTCAAAGGAAAGTGAATGCGACACTTCCTCGCTAGGAAATAGCGTTTGCAGATGTCTAGGTATCGTAGCGATAGGGTTCTAATGCTTCTTAAAACGCGATATCGCATCTCATTTCTATGTTTCATGGTAAGATATAATATGATTTCGCGAAGTGTTATGTATTCCTCGTCTACACTTCAAATGAATGTAAATGCGACACTTCCTTGCAAGGAACTATCGTTTGCAGATGTCTACGTATCGAAGCAATAGAGTTCTTATGATTCTTAAAACGCGATATCGAATCTCATTTCTATGTTTCGTGGTAAGATATAATATGACCTGCGATGTGTCATGTATTCCTCGTCTACACTTCAAATGAATGTAAATGCGACACTTCCTTGCGAGGAAATAGCGTCTGCAGATGTCTAAATATCGTAGCAATAGAGTTCTAATGCTTCTTAAAACGAGATATTGCATCTCATATCTATGTTTCATGATAAGATATAATATTCATTGCGAAGTGTTATGCATTCCTCGTCTACGATTCAAACGAAAGTAAATGCGATACTTCCTTGCAAGGAAATAGCGTTTGCAGATGTCTACCTATCGTAGCAATAGAGTTCTAATGCTTCTTAAAACGCGATATCGCATCTCATTCCTATGTTTCATGGTAAGATGTAATATGATTTGCGAAGTGTTATGTGTTCCTCGTCTACACTTCAAATGAATGTAAATGCGACACTTCCTTGCAAGGAAATAGCGTTTGCAGATGTCTACCTATCGTAGCAATAGAGTTCTAATGCTTCTTAAAACGCGATATCGCATCTCATTTCTATGTTTCATGGTAAGATATAATATGATTTGCTAAGTGTTATGTATTCCTCGTCTACACTTCAAAGGAAAGTGAATGCGACACTTCCTCGCTAGGAAATAGCGTTTGCAGATGTCTAGGTATCGTAGCGATAGGGTTCTAATGCTTCTTAAAACGCGATATCGCATCTCATTTCTATGTTTCATGGTAAGATATAATATGATTTGCGAAGTGTTATGTATTCCTCGTCTACACTTCAAATGAATGTAAATGCGACACTTCCTCGCTAGGAAATAGCGTTTTCAGATGTCTACCTATCGTAGCAATAGAGTTCTAATGCTTCTTAAAACGCGATATCGCATCTCATTTCTATGTTTCATGGTAAGATATAATATGATTTGCGATGTGTCATGTATTCCTCGTCTACACTTCAAATGAATGTAAATGCGACACTTCCTTGCAAGGAAATAGCATTTGCAGGTGTCCATGTATCGAAGCAAAAGAGTTCAAATGCTTCTTTAAACGCGATATCGCATCTCATTTCTATGTTTCATGGTAAGATATAATATGATTTGCGAAGTGTTATGCATTCCTCGTCTACGATTCAAATGAATGTGAATGCGATACTTCCTCGGTAGGAAATAGCGTTTGCAGATGTCTACGTATCGTAGCAATAGCTTTCTAATGCTTCTTAAAACGCGAGATCGCATCTCATTTCTATGGTTTATGGTAAGTAATAATATGATTTGCGAAGTGTTATGTATTCCTCGTCTACACTTCAAATGAATGTAAATGCGACATTTCCTCGCTAGGAAATAGCGTTTGCAGATGTCTGCGTATCGTAGCAATAGCTTTCTAATGCTTCTTAAAACGCGATATTGCATCTCATTTCTATGTTTCATGGTAAGATATAATATGATTTGCGAAGTGTTATGTATTCCTCGTCTACACTTCAAATGAATGTTAATGCGACACTTCCTCGCTAGGAAATAGCGTTTGCAGATGTCTACGTATCGTAGCAATAGATTTCTAATGCTTCTTAAAACGCGATATCGCATCTCATTTCTATGTTTCATGGTAAGATATAATATGATTTGCGATGTGTCATGTATTCCTCGTCTACACTTCAAATGAATGTAAATGCGACACTTCCTTGCAAGGAAATAGCATTTGCAGGTGTCCATGTATCGAAGCAAAAGAGTTCAAATGCTTCTTTAAACGCGATATCGCATCTCATTTCTATGTTTCATGGTAAGATATAATATGATTTGCGAAGTGTTATGCATTCCTCGTCTACGATTCAAATGAAAGTAAATGCGACACTTCCTTGCAAGGAAATAGCGTTTGCAGATGTCTGCGTATCGTAGCAATAGAGTTTATATGATTCTTAAAACGCGATATAGCATCTCATTTCTATGTTTCATGGTAAGATATAACATGATTTGCGAAGTGTTATGTATTCCTCGTCTTCACTTCAAATGAATGTGAATGCGATACTTCCTCGGTAGGAAATAGCGTTTGCAGATGTCTACGTATCGTAGCAATAGCTTTCTAATGCTTCTTAAAACGCGAGATCGCATCTCATTTCTATGTTTCATGGTAAGATATAATATGATTTGCGAAGTGTCATGTATTCCTCGTCTACACTTCAAATGAATGTAAATGCGACACTTCCTTGCTAGGAAATAGCGTCTGCAGATATCTAGGTATCGTAGCAATAGAGTTCAAATGCTTCTTAAAGAGAGATATTGCATCTCATATCCATGTTTCATGATAAGATATAATATTCATTGCGAAGTGTTATGCATTCCTCGTCTACGATTCAAATCAATGTGAATGCGACACTTCCTTGCAAGGAAATAGAGTTTGAAGATGTCTACGTATCGTAGCAATAGAGTTCTTATGCTTCTTAAAACGCGATATCGCATATCAATTCTATGTTTCATGGTAAGATATTATATGATTTGCGAAGTGCTATGTATTCCTCGTCTACACTTCAAATGAATGTAAATGCGACACTTCCTCGCTAGGAAGTTGCGTTTGCAGGTGTCTACGTATCGTAGCAATAGAGTTCTTATGATTCTTTAATCGCGATATCGCTTCTCATTTCTATGGTTTATGGTAAGTAATAATATGATTTGCGAAGTGTTATGTATTCCTCGTCTACACTTCAAATGAATGTAAATGCGACATTTCCTCGCTAGGAAATAGCGTTTGCAGATGTCTGCGTATCGTAGCAATAGCTTTCTAATGCTTCTTAAAACGCGATATTGCATCTCATTTCTATGTTTCATGGTAAGATATAATATGATTTGCGAAGTGTTATGTATTCCTCGTCTACACTTCAAATGAATGTTAATGCGACACTTCCTCGCTAGGAAATAGCGTTTGCAGATGTCTACGTATCGTAGCAATAGATTTCTAATGCTTCTTAAAACGCGATATCGCATCTCATTTCTATGTTTCATGGTAAGATATAATATGATTTGCGATGTGTCATGTATTCCTCGTCTACACTTCAAATGAATGTAAATGCGACACTTCCTTGCAAGGAAATAGCATTTGCAGGTGTCCATGTATCGAAGCAAAAGTGTTCAAATGCTTCTTTAAACGCGATATCGCATCTCATTTCTATGTTTCATGGTAAGATATAATATGATTTGCGAAGTGTTATGCATTCCTCGTCTACGATTCAAATGAAAGTAAATGCGACACTTCCTTGCAAGGAAATAGCGTTTGCAGATGTCTGCGTATCGTAGCAATAGAGTTTATATGATTCTTAAAACGCGATATAGCATCTCATTTCTATGTTTCATGGTAAGATATAACATGATTTGCGAAGTGTTATGTATTCCTCGTATACGATTCAAATGAATGTAAATGCGACACTTCCTTGCAAGGAAATAGCGTTTGCAGATGTCTACGTATCGTAGCAATAGATTTCTAATGCTTCTTAAAACGCGATATCGCATCTCATTTCTATGTTTCATGGTAAGATATAATATGATTTGCGATGTGTCATGTGTTCCTCGTCTACACTTCAAATGAATGTAAATGCGACACTTCCTTGCAAGGAAATAGCATTTGCAGGTGTCCATGTATCGAAGCAAAAGAGTTCAAATGCTTCTTTAAACGCGATATCGCATCTCATTTCTATGTTTCATGGTAAGATATAATATGATTTGCGAAGTGTTATGCATTCCTCGTCTACGATTCAAATGAAAGTAAATGCGACACTTCCTTGCAAGGAAATAGCGTTTGCAGATGTCTGCGTATCGTAGCAATAGAGTTTATATGATTCTTAAAACGCGATATAGCATCTCATTTCTATGTTTCATGGTAAGATATAATATGATTTGCGAAGTGTCATGTATTCCTCGTCTACACTTCAAATGAATGTAAATGCGACACTTCCTTGCTAGGAAATAGCGTCTGCAGATATCTAGGTATCGTAGCAATAGAGTTCAAATGCTTCTTAAAGCGAGATATTGCATCTCATATCCATGTTTCATGATAACATATAATATTCATTGCGAAGTGTTATGCATTCCTCGTATACGATTCAAATGAATGTAAATGCGACACTTCCTTGCAAGGAAATAGCGTTTGCAGATGTCTACGTATCGTAGCAATAGATTTCTAATGCTTCTTAAAACGCGATATCGCATCTCATTTCTACATTTCATGGTAAGATATAATATGATTTGCGATGTGTCATGTATTCCTCGTCTACACTTCAAATGAATGTAAAAGCGACACTTCCTTGCTAGGAAATAGCGTCTGCAGATGTCTAGGTATAGTAGCAATAGAGTTCAAATGCTACTTAAAACGAGATATTGCATCTCATATCTATGTTTCATGATAAGATATAATATTCATTGCGAAGTGTTATGCATTCCTCGTCTACGATTCAAATCAATGTGAATGCGACACTTCCTTGCAAGGAAATAGAGTTTGAAGATGTCTACGTATCGTAGCAATAGAGTTCTTGTGCTTCTTAAAACGCGATATCGCATCTCAATTCTATGTTTCATGGTAAGATATTATATGATTTGCGAAGTGTTATGTATTCCTCGTCTACACTTCAAATGAATGTAAATGCGACACTTCCTCGCTAGGAAGTTGCGTTTGCAGATGTCTGCGTATCGTAGCAATAGCTTTCTAATGCTTCTTAAAACGCGATATTGCATCTCATTTCTATGTTTCATGGTAAGATATAACATGATTTGCGAAGTGTTATGTATTCCTCGTCTTCACTTCAAATGAATGTGAATGCGATACTTCCTCGGTAGGAAATAGCGTTTGCAGATGTCTACGTATCGTAGCAATAGCTTTCTAATGCTTCTTAAAACGCGAGATCGCATCTCATTTCTATGTTTCATGGTAAGATATAATATGATTTGCGAAGTGTCATGTATTCCTCGTCTACACTTCAAATGAATGTAAATGCGACACTTCCTTGCTAGGAAATAGCGTCTGCAGATATCTAGGTATCGTAGCAATAGAGTTCAAATGCTTCTTAAAGCGAGATATTGCATCTCATATCCATGTTTCATGATAAGATATAATATTCATTGCGAAGTGTTATGCATTCCTCGTATACGATTCAAATGAATGTAAATGCGACACTTCCTTGCAAGGAAATAGCGTTTGCAGATGTCTACGTATCGTAGCAATAGATTTCTAATGCTTCTTAAAACGCGATATCGCATCTCATTTCTACATTTCATGGTAAGATATAATATGATTTGCGATGTGTCATGTATTCCTCGTCTACACTTCAAATGAATGTAAAAGCGACACTTCCTTGCTAGGAAATAGCGTCTGCAGATGTCTAGGTATAGTAGCAATAGAGTTCAAATGCTACTTAAAACGAGATATTGCATCTCATATCTATGTTTCATGATAAGATATAATATTCATTGCGAAGTGTTATGCATTCCTCGTCTACGATTCAAATCAATGTGAATGCGACACTTCCTTGCAAGGAAATAGAGTTTGAAGATGTCTACGTATCGTAGCAATAGAGTTCTTATGCTTCTTAAAACGCGATATCGCATCTCAATTCTATGTTTCATGGTAAGATATTATATGATTTGCGAAGTGTTATGTATTCCTCGTCTACACTTCAAATGAATGTAAATGCGACACTTCCTCGCTAGGAAGTTGCGTTTGCAGATGTCTACGTATCGTAGCAATAGAGTTCTTATGATTCTTTAATCGCGATATCGCTTCTCATTTCTATGGTTTATGGTAAGTAATAATATGATTTGCGAAGTGTTATGTATTCCTCGTCTACACTTCAAATGAATGTAAATGCGACATTTCCTCGCTAGGAAATAGCGTTTGCAGATGTCTGCGTATCGTAGCAATAGCTTTCTAATGCTTCTTAAAACGCGATATTGCATCTCATTTCTATGTTTCATGGTAAGATATAATATGATTTGCGAAGTGTTATGTATTCCTCGTCTACACTTCAAATGAATGTTAATGCGACACTTCCTCGCTAGGAAATAGCGTTTGCAGATGTCTACCTATCGTAGCAATAGAGTTCTAATGCTTCTTAAAACGCGATATCGCATCTCATTTCTATGTTTCATGGTAAGATATAATATGATTTGCGAAGTGCTATGCATTCCACGTCTACACTTCATATGAATGTAAATGCGACACTTCCTTGCAAGGAAATAGCGTTTGCAGATGTCTACGTATCGTAGCAATAGAGTTCTAATGCTTCTTAAAACGCGATATCGCATCTCATTTCTATGTTTCATGGTAAGATATAATATAATTTGAGAAGTGTTATGTATTCCTCGTCTACACTTCAAATGAATGTAAATGCGACACTTCCTTGCAAAGAAATAGCGTTTGCAGATGTCTACGTATCGTGGCAATAGATTTCTAGTGCTTCTTAAAACGCGATATCGCATCTCATTACTATGTTTCATGGTAAGATATAATATGATTTGCGAAGTGTTATGTATTCCTCGTCTACACTTCAAGTGAATGTAAATGCGACATTTCCTTGCTAGGAAATAGCGTTTGCAGATGTCTACCTATCGTAGCAATAGAGTTCTAATGCTTCTTAAAACGCGATATCGCATCTCATTTCTATGTTTCATGGTAAGATATAATATGATTTGCGATGTGCTATGTATTCCTCGTCTACACTTCAAATGAATGTTAATGCGACACTTCCTCGCTAGGAAATAGCGTTTGCAGATGTCTACGTATCGTAGCAATAGATTTCTAATGCTTCTTAAAACGCGATATCGCATCTCATTTCTATGTTTCATGGTAAGATATAATATGATTTGCGATGTGTCATGTATTCCTCGTCTACACTTCAAATGAATGTAAATGCGACACTTCCTTGCAAGGAAATAGCATTTGCAGGTGTCCATGTATCGAAGCAAAAGATTTCAAATGCTTCTTTAAACGCGATATCGCATCTCATTTCTATGTTTCATGGTAAAATGTAATATGATTTGCGAAGTGCTATGTATTCCTCGTCTACACTTCAAAGGAAAGTGAATGCGACACTTCCTCGCTAGGAAATAGCGTTTGCAGATGTCTAGGTATCGTAGCGATATGGTTCTAATGCTTCTTAAAACTCGATATCGCATCTCATTTCTATGTTTCATGGTAAGATATAATATGATTTGCGAAGTGTTATGTATTCCTCATCTAAACTTCAAATGAATGTAAATGCGACACTTCCTTGCAAGGAAATAGCGTTTGCAGATGTCTACCTATCGTAGCAATAGAATTCCAATGCTTCTTAAAACGCGATATCGCATCTCATTTCTATGTTTCATGATAAGATATAATATACATTGCGAAGTGTTTTGCATTCCTCGTCTACGATTCAAACGAAAGTAAATGCGACACTTCCTTGCAAGGAAATAGCGTTTGCAGATGTCTACCTATCGTAGCAATAGAGTTCTAATGCTTCTTAAAACGCGATATCGCATCTCATTTCTATGTTTCATGGTAAGATATAATATGATTTGCGAAGTGTTATGTATTCCTCGTCTACACTTCAAATGAATTTAAATGCGACACTTCCTCGCTAGGAAATAGCGTTTGCAGATGTCTGCGTATCGTAGCAATAGCTTTCTAATGCTTCTTAAAACGCGATATCGCACCTCATTTCTATGTTTCATGGTAAGATATAATATGATTTGCGAAGTGTTATGCATTCTTCGTCAACGATTCAAATGAAAGTAAATGCGACACTTCCTTGCAAGGAAATAGCGTTTGCAGATGTCTGCGTATCGTAGCAATAGAGTTCATATGATTCTTAAAACGCGATATCGCACCTCATTTCTATGTTTCATGGTAAGATATAATATGATTTGCGAAGTGTTATGCATTCCTCGTCTACGATTCAAATGAAAGTAAATGCGACACTTCCTTGCAAGGAAATAGCGTTTGCAGATGTCTGCGTATCGTAGCAATAGAGTTCATATGATTCTTAAAACGCGATATCGCATCTCATTTCTATGTTTCATGGTAAGATATAATATGATTTGCGAAGTGTCATGTGTTCCTCGTCTACACTTCAAATGAATGTAAATGCGACACTTCCTTGCTAGGAAATAGCGTCTGCAGATGTCTAGGTATCGTAGCAATAGAGTTCAAATGCTTCTAAAACGAGATATTGCATCTCAAACCTATGTTTAATGATAAGATATAATATTCATTGCGAAGTGTTATGCATTCCTCGTCTACGATTCAAATCAATGTAAATGTGACACTTCCTTGCTAGGAAATAACGTCTGCAGATGTCTAGGTATCGTTGCAATAGAGTTCAAATGCTTCTAAAACGAGATATTGCATCTCAAACCTATGTTTAATGATAAGATATAATATTCATTGCGAAGTGTTATGCATTCCTCGTCTACGATTCAAATCAATGTAAATGTGACACTACCTTGCAAGGAAATAGCGTTTGAAGATGTCTACGTATCGTAGCAATAGAGTTCTTATGCTTCTTAAAACGCGATATCGCATCTCAATTCTATGTTTCATGGTAAGATATTATATGATTTGCGAAGTGTTATGTATTCCTCGTCTACACTTCAAATGAATGTAAATGCGACACTTCCTTGCAAGGAAATAGCGTTTGCAGATGTCTACGTATCGTAGCAATGGAGTTTTTATGATTCTTAAAACGCGATATCGCATCTCATTTCTATGTTTCATGGTAGGATATAATATGATTTGCTAAGTGTTACGTATTCCTCGTCTACACTTCAAATGAATGTAAATGCGACACTTCCTTGCTAGGATATAGCGTCTGCAGATGTCTAGGTATCGTAGCGATAGGGTTCTAATGCTTCCTAAAACGCGATATCGCATCTCATTTCTATGTTTCATGGTAAGATATAATATGATTTGCGAAGTGTTATGTTTTCCTCGTCTACACTTCAAATGAATGTAAATGCGACACTTCCTTGCCAGGAAATAGCGTTTGCAGATGTCTACCTATCGTAGCAATAGAATTCCAATGCTTCTTAATACGCGATATCGCATCTCATTTCTATGTTTCATGATAAGATATAATATGATTTGCGAAGTGTTATGTATTCCTCGTCTGCACTTCAAATGAATGTAAATGCGACACTTCCTTGGTAGGAAATAACGTCTGCAGATGTCTAGGTATCGTAGCAATAGAGTTCTAATGCTTCTTAAAACGCGATATCGCATCTCGCTTCTATGTTTCATGGTAAGATATAATATGATTTGCGAAGTGTCATGTATTCCTCGTCTACACTTCAAATGAATGTAAATGCGACACTTCCTTGCTAGGAAATAGAGTCTGCAGATGTCTAGGTATCGTAGCAATAGGGTTCTAATGCTTCTTAAAACGCGATATCGCATCCCATTTCTAAGTTTCATGGTAAGATATAATATGATTTGCGAAGTGTTTTGTATTCCTCGTCTGCACTTCAAATGAATGTAAATGCGACACTTCCTTGCAAAGAAATAACGTTTGCAGATGTCTACGTATCGTAGCAATAGATTTCTAATGCTTCTTAAAACGCGATATCGCATCTCATTTCTATGTTTCATGGTAAGATATAATATGATTTGCGAAGTGTCATGTATTCCTCGTCTACACTTCAAATGAATGTAAATGCGACACTTCCTTGCTAGGAAATAGCGTCTGCAGATATCTAGGTATCGTAGCAATAGAGTTCTAATGCTTCTTAAAACGCGATATCGCATCTCATTTCTATGTTTCATGGTTAGATATAATATGATTTGCGAAGTGTTATGTATTCCTCGTCTACACTTCAAATGAATGTAAATGCGACACTTCCTCGCTAGGAAATAGCGTTTGCAGATGTCTGCGTATCGTAGCAATAGCTTTCTAATGCTTCTTAAAACGCGATATTGCATCTCATTTCTATGTTTCATGGTAAGATATAATATGATTTGCGAAGTGTTATGTATTCCTCGTCTACACTTCAAATGAATGTTAATGCGACACTTCCTCGCTAGGAAATAGCGTTTGCAGATGTCTACGTATCGTAGCAATAGATTTCTAATGCTTCTTAAAACGCGATATCGCATCTCATTTCTATGTTTCATGGTAAGATATAATATGATTTTCGATGTGTCATGTATTCCTCGTCTACGCTTCAAATGAATGTAAATGCGACACTTCCTTACAAGGAAATAGCATTTGCAGGTGTCCACGTATCGAAGCAATAGAGTTCAGATGCTTCTTAAAACGCGATATCGCATCTCATTTCTATGTTTCATGGTAAGATATAATATGATTTGCGAAGTGTTATGCATTCCTCGTCTACGACTCAAATGAAAGTAAATGCGACACTTCCTTGCAAGGAAATAGCGTTTGTAGATGTCTGCGTATCGTAGCAATAGCGTTCATATGATTCTTAAAACGCGATATCGCATCTCATTTCTATGTCTCATGGTAAGATATAATATGATTTGCGAAGTGTCATGTATTCCTCGTCTACACTTCAAATGAATGTAAATGCGACACTTCCTTGCTAGGAAATAGCGTCTGCAGATGTCTAGGTATCGTAGCAATAGAGTTCTAATGCTTCTTAAAACGCGATATCGCATCTCACTTCTATGTTTCATGGTAAGATATAACATGATTTGCGAAGTGTTATGTATTCCTCGTCTACACTTCAAATGAATGTAAATGCGACACTTCCTTGCAAGGAAATAGCGTTTGCAGATGTCTGCCTATCGTAGCAATAGAGTTCTAATGCTTCTTAAAACGCGATATCGCATCTCATTTCTATGTTTCATGGTAAGATATAATATAATTTGAGAAGTGTTATGTATTCCTCGTCTACACTTCAAATGAATGTAAATGCGACACTTCCTTGCAAAGAAATAGCGTTTGCAGATGTCTACGTATCGTGGCAATAGATTTCTAGTGCTTCTTAAAACGCGATATCGCATCTCATTACTATGTTTCATGGTAAGATATAATATGATTTGCGAAGTGTTATGTATTCCTCGTCTACACTTCAAGTGAATGTAAATGCGACATTTCCTTGCTAGGAAATAGCGTTTGCAGATGTCTACCTATCGTAGCAATAGAGTTCTAATGCTTCTTAAAACGCGATATCGCATCTCATTTCTATGTTTCATGGTAAGATATAATATGATTTGCGATGTGCTATGCATTCCTCGTCTGCACTTCATATGAATGTAAATGCGACACTTCCTTGCAAGGAAATAGCGTTTGCAGATGTCTATCTATCGTAGCAGTAGAGTTGTAATGCTTATTAAAATGCGCTATCGCATCTCATTTCT
Source organism: Xylocopa sonorina (assembly GCF_050948175.1). Taxonomy (NCBI): domain Eukaryota; kingdom Metazoa; phylum Arthropoda; class Insecta; order Hymenoptera; family Apidae; genus Xylocopa; species Xylocopa sonorina. The sequence goes on along the minus strand of NW_027490394.1, from coordinate 34,458 downwards.
GTGTTTCATGGTAAGATATAATATGATTTGCGAAATGTTATGTATTCCTCGTCTACACTTCAAATGAATGTAAATGCGACACTTCCTTGCTAGAAAATAGCGTCTGCAGATGTCTGCGTATCATAGCAATAGCTTTCTAATGCTTCTTAAAACGCGATATTGCATCTCATTTCTATGTTTCATGGTAAGATATAATATGATTTGCGAAGTGTTATGTATTCCTCGTCTACACTTCAAATGAATGTTAATGCGACACTTCCTCGCTAGGAAATAGCGTTTGCAGATGTCTACGTATCGTAGCAATAGATTTCTAATGCTTCTTAAAACGCGATATCGCATCTCATTTCTATGTTTCATGGTAAGATATAATATGATTTGCGATGTGTCATGTATTCCTCGTCTACACTTCAAATGAATGTAAATGCGACACTTCCTTGCAAGGAAATAGCATTTGCAGGTGTCCATGTATCGAAGCAAAAGATTTCAAATGCTTCTTTAAACGCGATATCGCATCTCATTTCTATGTTTCATGGTAAAATGTAATATGATTTGCGAAGTGCTATGTATTCCTCGTCTACACTTCAAAGGAAAGTGAATGCGACACTTCCTCGCTAGGAAATAGCGTTTGCAGATGTCTAGGTATCGTAGCGATATGGTTCTAATGCTTCTTAAAACTCGATATCGCATCTCATTTCTATGTTTCATGGTAAGATATAATATGATTTGCGAAGTGTTATGTATTCCTCATCTAAACTTCAAATGAATGTAAATGCGACACTTCCTTGCAAGGAAATAGCGTTTGCAGATGTCTACCTATCGTAGCAATAGAATTCCAATGCTTCTTAAAACGCGATATCGCATCTCATTTCTATGTTTCATGATAAGATATAATATACATTGCGAAGTGTTTTGCATTCCTCGTCTACGATTCAAACGAAAGTAAATGCGACACTTCCTTGCAAGGAAATAGCGTTTGCAGATGTCTACCTATCGTAGCAATAGAGTTCTAATGCTTCTTAAAACGCGATATCGCATCTCATTTCTATGTTTCATGGTAAGATATAATATGATTTGCGAAGTGTTATGTATTCCTCGTCTACACTTCAAATGAATTTAAATGCGACACTTCCTTGCAAAGAAATAACGTCTGCAGATGTCTAGGTATCGTAGCAATAGAGTTCTTATGATTCTTAAAACGCGATATTGCATCTCATTTCTATGTTTCATGGTAAGATGTAATATGATTTGCGAAGTGCTATGTATTCCTCGTCTACACTTCAAAGGAAAGTGAATGCGGCACTTCCTCGCTAGGAAATAGCGTTTGCAGATGTCTAGGTATCGTAGCGATAGGGTTCTAATGCTTCTTAAAACGCGATATCGCATCTCATTTCTATGTTTCATGGTAAGATATAATATGATTTGCGAAGTGTTATGTATTCCTCGTCTACACTTCAAATGAATGTAAATGCGACACTTCCTTGCAAGGAAATAGCGTTTGCAGATGTCTGCGTATCGTAGCAATAGAGTTCATATGATTCTTAAAACGCGATATCGCATCTCATTTCTATGTTTCATGGTAAGATATAATATGATTTGCGAAGTGTCATGTGTTCCTCGTCTACACTTCAAATGAATGTAAATGCGACACTTCCTTGCTAGGAAATAGCGTCTGCAGATGTCTAGGTATCGTAGCAATAGAGTTCAAATGCTTCTAAAACGAGATATTGCATCTCAAACCTATGTTTAATGATAAGATATAATATTCATTGCGAAGTGTTATGCATTCCTCGTCTACGATTCAAATCAATGTAAATGTGACACTTCCTTGCTAGGAAATAACGTCTGCAGATGTCTAGGTATCGTTGCAATAGAGTTCAAATGCTTCTAAAACGAGATATTGCATCTCAAACCTATGTTTAATGATAAGATATAATATTCATTGCGAAGTGTTATGCATTCCTCGTCTACGATTCAAATCAATGTAAATGTGACACTACCTTGCAAGGAAATAGCGTTTGAAGATGTCTACGTATCGTAGCAATAGAGTTCTTATGCTTCTTAAAACGCGATATCGCATCTCAATTCTATGTTTCATGGTAAGATATTATATGATTTGCGAAGTGTTATGTATTCCTCGTCTACACTTCAAATGAATGTAAATGCGACACTTCCTTGCAAGGAAATAGCGTTTGCAGATATCTACGTATCGTAGCAATGGAGTTTTTATGATTCTTAAAACGCGATATCGCATCTCATTTCTATGTTTCATGGTAAGATATAATATGATTTGCTAAGTGTTATGTATTCCTCGTCTACACTTCAAATGAATGTAAATGCGACACTTCCTTGCAAAGAAATAACGTCTGCAGATGTCTAGGTATCGTAGCAATAGAGTTCTTATGATTCTTAAAACGCGATATTGCATCTCATTTCTATGTTTCATGGTAAGATGTAATATGATTTGCGAAGTGCTATGTATTCCTCGTCTACACTTCAAAGGAAAGTGAATGCGACACTTCCTCGCTAGGAAATAGCGTTTGCAGATGTCTAGGTATCGTAGCGATAGGGTTCTAATGCTTCTTAAAACGCGATATCGCATCTCAGTTCTATGTTTCATGGTGAGATATAATATGATTTGCGAAGTGTTATGTATTCCTCGTCTACACTTCAAATGAATGTAAATGCGACACTTCCTTGCAAGGAAATAGCGTTTGCAGATGTCTGCGTATCGTAGCAATAGAGTTCATATGATTCTTAAAACGCGATATCGCATCTCATTTCTATGTTTCATGGTAAGATATAATATGATTTGCGAAGTGTCATGTATTCCTCGTCTACACTTCAAATGAATGTAAATGCGACACTTCCTTGCTAGGAAATAGCGTCTGCAGATGTCTAGGTATCGTAGCAATAGAGTTCTAATGCTTCTTAAAACGCGATATCGCATCTCACTTCTATGTTTCATGGTAAGATATAACATGATTTGCGAAGTGTTATGTATTCCTCGTCTACACTTCAAATGAATGTAAATGCGACACTTCCTTGCAAGGAAATAGCGTTTGCAGATGTCTGCCTATCGTAGCAATAGAGTTCTAATGCTTCTTAAAACGCGATATCGCATCTCATTTCTATGTTTCATGGTAAGATATAATATAATTTGAGAAGTGTTATGTATTCCTCGTCTACACTTCAAATGAATGTAAATGCGACACTTCCTTGCAAAGAAATAGCGTTTGCAGATGTCTACGTATCGTGGCAATAGATTTCTAGTGCTTCTTAAAACGCGATATCGCATCTCATTACTATGTTTCATGGTAAGATATAATATGATTTGCGAAGTGTTATGTATTCCTCGTCTACACTTCAAGTGAATGTAAATGCGACATTGCCTTGCTAGGAAATAGCGTTTGCAGATGTCTACCTATCGTAGCAATAGAGTTCTAATGCTTCTTAAAACGCGATATCGCATCTCATTTCTATGTTTCATGGTAAGATATAATATGATTTGCGATGTGCTATGCATTCCTCGTCTGCACTTCATATGAATGTAAATGCGACACTTCCTTGCAAGGAAATAGCGTTTGCAGATGTCTATCTATCGTAGCAGTAGAGTTGTAATGCTTATTAAAATGCGCTATCGCATCTCATTTCTGTGTTTCATGGTAAGATATAATATGATTTGCGAAATGTTATGTATTCCTCGTCTACACTTCAAATGAATGTAAATGCGACACTTCCTTGCTAGAAAATAGCGTCTGCAGATGTCTGCGTATCATAGCAATAGCTTTCTAATGCTTCTTAAAACGCGATATTGCATCTCATTTCTATGTTTCATGGTAAGATATAATATGATTTGCGAAGTGTTATGTATTCCTCGTCTACACTTCAAATGAATGTTAATGCGACACTTCCTCGCTAGGAAATAGCGTTTGCAGATGTCTACGTATCGTAGCAATAGATTTCTAATGCTTCTTAAAACGCGATATCGCATCTCATTTCTATGTTTCATGGTAAGATATAATATGATTTGCGATGTGTCATGTATTCCTCGTCTACACTTCAAATGAATGTAAATGCGACACTTCCTTGCAAGGAAATAGCATTTGCAGGTGTCCATGTATCGAAGCAAAAGATTTCAAATGCTTCTTTAAACGCGATATCGCATCTCATTTCTATGTTTCATGGTAAAATGTAATATGATTTGCGAAGTGCTATGTATTCCTCGTCTACACTTCAAAGGAAAGTGAATGCGACACTTCCTCGCTAGGAAATAGCGTTTGCAGATGTCTAGGTATCGTAGCGATATGGTTCTAATGCTTCTTAAAACTCGATATCGCATCTCATTTCTATGTTTCATGGTAAGATATAATATGATTTGCGAAGTGTTATGTATTCCTCATCTAAACTTCAAATGAATGTAAATGCGACACTTCCTTGCAAGGAAATAGCGTTTGCAGATGTCTACCTATCGTAGCAATAGAATTCCAATGCTTCTTAAAACGCGATATCGCATCTCATTTCTATGTTTCATGATAAGATATAATATACATTGCGAAGTGTTTTGCATTCCTCGTCTACGATTCAAACGAAAGTAAATGCGACACTTCCTTGCAAGGAAATAGCGTTTGCAGATGTCTACCTATCGTAGCAATAGAGTTCTAATGCTTCTTAAAACGCGATATCGCATCTCATTTCTATGTTTCATGGTAAGATATAATATGATTTGCGAAGTGTTATGTATTCCTCGTCTACACTTCAAATGAATGTAAATGCGACACTTCCTTGCAAGGAAATAGCGTTTGCAGATGTCTGCGTATCGTAGCAATAGAGTTCATATGATTCTTAAAACGCGATATCGCATCTCATTTCTATGTTTCATGGTAAGATATAATATGATTTGCGAAGTGTCATGTATTCCTCGTCTACACTTCAAATGAATGTAAATGCGACACTTCCTTGCTAGGAAATAGCGTCTGCAGATGTCTAGGTATCGTAGCAATAGAGTTCTAATGCTTCTTAAAACGCGATATCGCATCTCACTTCTATGTTTCATGGTAAGATATAACATGATTTGCGAAGTGTTATGTATTCCTCGTCTACACTTCAAATGAATGTAAATGCGACACTTCCTTGCAAGGAAATAGCGTTTGCAGATGTCTGCCTATCGTAGCAATAGAGTTCTAATGCTTCTTAAAACTCGATATCGCATCTCATTTCTATGTTTCATGGTAAGATATAATATGATTTGCGAAGTGTTATGTATTCCTCATCTAAACTTCAAATGAATGTAAATGCGACACTTCCTTGCAAGGAAATAGCGTTTGCAGATGTCTACCTATCGTAGCAATAGAATTCCAATGCTTCTTAAAACGCGATATCGCATCTCATTTCTATGTTTCATGATAAGATATAATATACATTGCGAAGTGTTTTGCATTCCTCGTCTACGATTCAAACGAAAGTAAATGCGACACTTCCTTGCAAGGAAATAGCGTTTGCAGATGTCTACCTATCGTAGCAATAGAGTTCTAATGCTTCTTAAAACGCGATATCGCATCTCATTTCTATGTTTCATGGTAAGATATAATATGATTTGCGAAGTGTTATGTATTCCTCGTCTACACTTCAAATGAATTTAAATGCGACACTTCCTTGCAAAGAAATAACGTCTGCAGATGTCTAGGTATCGTAGCAATAGAGTTCTTATGATTCTTAAAACGCGATATTGCATCTCATTTCTATGTTTCATGGTAAGATGTAATATGATTTGCGAAGTGCTATGTATTCCTCGTCTACACTTCAAAGGAAAGTGAATGCGGCACTTCCTCGCTAGGAAATAGCGTTTGCAGATGTCTAGGTATCGTAGCGATAGGGTTCTAATGCTTCTTAAAACGCGATATCGCATCTCATTTCTATGTTTCATGGTAAGATATAATATGATTTGCGAAGTGTTATGTATTCCTCGTCTACACTTCAAATGAATGTAAATGCGACACTTCCTTGCAAGGAAATAGCGTTTGCAGATGTCTGCGTATCGTAGCAATAGAGTTCATATGATTCTTAAAACGCGATATCGCATCTCATTTCTATGTTTCATGGTAAGATATAATATGATTTGCGAAGTGTCATGTGTTCCTCGTCTACACTTCAAATGAATGTAAATGCGACACTTCCTTGCTAGGAAATAGCGTCTGCAGATGTCTAGGTATCGTAGCAATAGAGTTCAAATGCTTCTAAAACGAGATATTGCATCTCAAACCTATGTTTAATGATAAGATATAATATTCATTGCGAAGTGTTATGCATTCCTCGTCTACGATTCAAATCAATGTAAATGTGACACTTCCTTGCTAGGAAATAACGTCTGCAGATGTCTAGGTATCGTTGCAATAGAGTTCAAATGCTTCTAAAACGAGATATTGCATCTCAAACCTATGTTTAATGATAAGATATAATATTCATTGCGAAGTGTTATGCATTCCTCGTCTACGATTCAAATCAATGTAAATGTGACACTACCTTGCAAGGAAATAGCGTTTGAAGATGTCTACGTATCGTAGCAATAGAGTTCTTATGCTTCTTAAAACGCGATATCGCATCTCAATTCTATGTTTCATGGTAAGATATTATATGATTTGCGAAGTGTTATGTATTCCTCGTCTACACTTCAAATGAATGTAAATGCGACACTTCCTTGCAAGGAAATAGCGTTTGCAGATATCTACGTATCGTAGCAATGGAGTTTTTATGATTCTTAAAACGCGATATCGCATCTCATTTCTATGTTTCATGGTAAGATATAATATGATTTGCTAAGTGTTATGTATTCCTCGTCTACACTTCAAATGAATGTAAATGCGACACTTCCTTGCAAAGAAATAACGTCTGCAGATGTCTAGGTATCGTAGCAATAGAGTTCTTATGATTCTTAAAACGCGATATTGCATCTCATTTCTATGTTTCATGGTAAGATGTAATATGATTTGCGAAGTGCTATGTATTCCTCGTCTACACTTCAAAGGAAAGTGAATGCGACACTTCCTCGCTAGGAAATAGCGTTTGCAGATGTCTAGGTATCGTAGCGATAGGGTTCTAATGCTTCTTAAAACGCGATATCGCATCTCAGTTCTATGTTTCATGGTGAGATATAATATGATTTGCGAAGTGTTATGTATTCCTCGTCTACACTTCAAATGAATGTAAATGCGACACTTCCTTGCAAGGAAATAGCGTTTGCAGATGTCTGCGTATCGTAGCAATAGAGTTCATATGATTCTTAAAACGCGATATCGCATCTCATTTCTATGTTTCATGGTAAGATATAATATGATTTGCGAAGTGTCATGTATTCCTCGTCTACACTTCAAATGAATGTAAATGCGACACTTCCTTGCTAGGAAATAGCGTCTGCAGATGTCTAGGTATCGTAGCAATAGAGTTCTAATGCTTCTTAAAACGCGATATCGCATCTCACTTCTATGTTTCATGGTAAGATATAACATGATTTGCGAAGTGTTATGTATTCCTCGTCTACACTTCAAATGAATGTAAATGCGACACTTCCTTGCAAGGAAATAGCGTTTGCAGATGTCTGCCTATCGTAGCAATAGAGTTCTAATGCTTCTTAAAACGCGATATCGCATCTCATTTCTATGTTTCATGGTAAGATATAATATAATTTGAGAAGTGTTATGTATTCCTCGTCTACACTTCAAATGAATGTAAATGCGACACTTCCTTGCAAAGAAATAGCGTTTGCAGATGTCTACGTATCGTGGCAATAGATTTCTAGTGCTTCTTAAAACGCGATATCGCATCTCATTACTATGTTTCATGGTAAGATATAATATGATTTGCGAAGTGTTATGTATTCCTCGTCTACACTTCAAGTGAATGTAAATGCGACATTGCCTTGCTAGGAAATAGCGTTTGCAGATGTCTACCTATCGTAGCAATAGAGTTCTAATGCTTCTTAAAACGCGATATCGCATCTCATTTCTATGTTTCATGGTAAGATATAATATGATTTGCGATGTGCTATGCATTCCTCGTCTGCACTTCATATGAATGTAAATGCGACACTTCCTTGCAAGGAAATAGCGTTTGCAGATGTCTATCTATCGTAGCAGTAGAGTTGTAATGCTTATTAAAATGCGCTATCGCATCTCATTTCTGTGTTTCATGGTAAGATATAATATGATTTGCGAAATGTTATGTATTCCTCGTCTACACTTCAAATGAATGTAAATGCGACACTTCCTTGCTAGAAAATAGCGTCTGCAGATGTCTGCGTATCATAGCAATAGCTTTCTAATGCTTCTTAAAACGCGATATTGCATCTCATTTCTATGTTTCATGGTAAGATATAATATGATTTGCGAAGTGTTATGTATTCCTCGTCTACACTTCAAATGAATGTTAATGCGACACTTCCTCGCTAGGAAATAGCGTTTGCAGATGTCTACGTATCGTAGCAATAGATTTCTAATGCTTCTTAAAACGCGATATCGCATCTCATTTCTATGTTTCATGGTAAGATATAATATGATTTGCGATGTGTCATGTATTCCTCGTCTACACTTCAAATGAATGTAAATGCGACACTTCCTTGCAAGGAAATAGCATTTGCAGGTGTCCATGTATCGAAGCAAAAGATTTCAAATGCTTCTTTAAACGCGATATCGCATCTCATTTCTATGTTTCATGGTAAAATGTAATATGATTTGCGAAGTGCTATGTATTCCTCGTCTACACTTCAAAGGAAAGTGAATGCGACACTTCCTCGCTAGGAAATAGCGTTTGCAGATGTCTAGGTATCGTAGCGATATGGTTCTAATGCTTCTTAAAACTCGATATCGCATCTCATTTCTATGTTTCATGGTAAGATATAATATGATTTGCGAAGTGTTATGTATTCCTCATCTAAACTTCAAATGAATGTAAATGCGACACTTCCTTGCAAGGAAATAGCGTTTGCAGATGTCTACCTATCGTAGCAATAGAATTCCAATGCTTCTTAAAACGCGATATCGCATCTCATTTCTATGTTTCATGATAAGATATAATATACATTGCGAAGTGTTTTGCATTCCTCGTCTACGATTCAAACGAAAGTAAATGCGACACTTCCTTGCAAGGAAATAGCGTTTGCAGATGTCTACCTATCGTAGCAATAGAGTTCTAATGCTTCTTAAAACGCGATATCGCATCTCATTTCTATGTTTCATGGTAAGATATAATATGATTTGCGAAGTGTTATGTATTCCTCGTCTACACTTCAAATGAATGTAAATGCGACACTTCCTTGCAAGGAAATAGCGTTTGCAGATGTCTGCGTATCGTAGCAATAGAGTTCATATGATTCTTAAAACGCGATATCGCATCTCATTTCTATGTTTCATGGTAAGATATAATATGATTTGCGAAGTGTCATGTATTCCTCGTCTACACTTCAAATGAATGTAAATGCGACACTTCCTTGCTAGGAAATAGCGTCTGCAGATGTCTAGGTATCGTAGCAATAGAGTTCTAATGCTTCTTAAAACGCGATATCGCATCTCACTTCTATGTTTCATGGTAAGATATAACATGATTTGCGAAGTGTTATGTATTCCTCGTCTACACTTCAAATGAATGTAAATGCGACACTTCCTTGCAAGGAAATAGCGTTTGCAGATGTCTGCCTATCGTAGCAATAGAGTTCTAATGCTTCTTAAATCGCGATATCGCATCTCATTTCTATGTTTCATGGTAAGATATAATATGATTTGCGAAGTGTTATGTATTCCTCGTCTACACTTCAAATGAATGTAAATGCGACACTTCCTCGCTAGGAAGTAGCGTTTGCAGATGTCTACGTATCGTAGCAATAGAGTTCTTATGATTCTTAAAAGGCGATATCGCATCTCATTTCTATGGTTTATGGTAAGTAATAATATGATTTGCGAACTGTTATGTATTCCTCGTCTACACTTCAAATGAATGTAAATGCGACACTTCCTTGCTAGGATATAGCGTCTGCAGATGTCTAGGTATCGTAGGGATAGGGTTCTAATGCTTCCTAAAACGCGATATCGCATCTCATTTCTATGTTTCATGGTAAGATATAATATGATTTGCGAAGTGTTATGTTTTCCTCGTCTACACTTCAAATGAATGTAAATGCGACACTTCCTTGCCAGGAAATAGCGTTTGCAGATGTCTACCTACCGTAGCAATAGAATTCCAATGCTTCTTAATACGCGATATCGCATCTCATTTCTATGTTTCATGATAAGATATAATATGATTTGCGAAGTGTTATGTATTCCTCGTCTGCACTTCAAATGAATGTAAATGCGACACTTCCTTGGTAGGAAATAACGTCTGCAGATGTCTAGGTATCGTAGCAATAGAGTTCTAATGCTTCTTAAAACGCGATATCGCATCTCGCTTCTATGTTTCATGGTAAGATATAATATGATTTGCGAAGTGTCATGTATTCCTCGTCTACACTTCAAATGAATGTAAATGCGACACTTCCTTGCTAGGAAATAGCGTCTGCAGATGTCTAGGTATCGTAGCAATAGGGTTCTAATGCTTCTTAAAACGCGATATCGCATCCCATTTCTAAGTTTCATGGTAAGATATAATATGATTTGCGAAGTGTTTTGTATTCCTCGTCTGCACTTCAAATGAATGTAAATGCGACACTTCCTTGCAAAGAAATAACGTTTGCAGATGTCTACGTATCGTAGCAATAGATTTCTAATGCTTCTTAAAACGCGATATCGCATCTCATTTCTATGTTTCATGGTAAGATATAATATGATTTGCGAAGTGTCATGTATTCCTCGTCTACACTTCAAATGAATGTAAATGCGACACTTCCTTGCTAGGAAATAGCGTCTGCAGATATCTAGGTATCGTAGCAATAGAGTTCTAATGCTTCTTAAAACGCGATATCGCATCTCATTTCTATGTTTCATGGTTAGATATAATATGATTTGCGAAGTGTTATGTATTCCTCGTCTACACTTCAAATGAATGTAAATGCGACACTTCCTCGCTAGGAAATAGCGTTTGCAGATGTCTGCGTATCGTAGCAATAGATTTCTAATGCTTCTTATAACGCGATATCGCATCTCATTTCTATGTCTCATCGTAAGATATAATATGATTTGCGAAGTGTTATGTATTCCTCGTCTACACTTCAAATGAATGTAAATGCAACACTTCCTTGCTAGGAAATAGCGTCTGCAGATGTCTAGGTATCGTAGCGATAGAGTTCTAATGCTTCTTAAAGCGCGATATCGCATCTCATTTCCATGTTTCATGGTAAGATATAATATGATTTGCGAAGTGTTGTGTATTCCTCGTCTACACTTCATATGAATGTTAAAGCGACACTTCCTTGCCAGGAAATAGCGTTTGCAGATGTCTACCTATCGTAGCAATAGAATTCCAATGCTTCTTAATACGCGATATCGCATCTCATTTCTATGTTTCATGATAAGATATAATATGATTTGCGAAGTGTTATGTATTCCTCGTCTGCACTTCAAATGAATGTAAATGCGACACTTCCTTGGTAGGAAATAACGTCTGCAGATGTCTAGGTATCGTAGCAATAGAGTTCTAATGCTTCTTAAAACGCGATATCGCATCTCGCTTCTATGTTTCATGGTAAGATATAATATGATTTGCGAAGTGTCATGTATTCCTCGTCTACACTTCAAATGAATGTAAATGCGACACTTCCTTGCTAGGAAATAGCGTCTGCAGATGTCTAGGTATCGTAGCAATAGGGTTCTAATGCTTCTTAAAACGCGATATCGCATCCCATTTCTAAGTTTCATGGTAAGATATAATATGATTTGCGAAGTGTTTTGTATTCCTCGTCTGCACTTCAAATGAATGTAAATGCGACACTTCCTTGCAAAGAAATAACGTTTGCAGATGTCTACGTATCGTAGCAATAGATTTCTAATGCTTCTTAAAACGCGATATCGCATCTCATTTCTATGTTTCATGGTAAGATATAATATGATTTGCGAAGTGTCATGTATTCCTCGTCTACACTTCAAATGAATGTAAATGCGACACTTCCTTGCTAGGAAATAGCGTCTGCAGATATCTAGGTATCGTAGCAATAGAGTTCTAATGCTTCTTAAAACGCGATATCGCATCTCATTTCTATGTTTCATGGTTAGATATAATATGATTTGCGAAGTGTTATGTATTCCTCGTCTACACTTCAAATGAATGTAAATGCGACACTTCCTCGCTAGGAAATAGCGTTTGCAGATGTCTGCGTATCGTAGCAATAGCTTCCTAATGCTTCTTAAAACGCGATATTGCATCTCATTTCTATGTTTCATGGTAAGATATAATATGATTTGCGAAGTGTTATGTATTCCTCGTCTACACTTCAAATGAATGTTAATGCGACACTTCCTCGCTAGGAAATAGCGTTTGCAGAAGTCTACGTATCGTAGCAATAGATTTCTAATGCTTCTTAAAACGCGATATCGCATCTCATTTCTATGTTTCATGGTAAGATATAATATGATTTGCGATGTGTCATGTATTCCTCGTCTACGCTTCAAATGAATGTAAATGCGACACTTCCTTGCAAGGAAATAGCATTTGCAGGTGTCCACGTATCGAAGCAATAGAGTTCAGATGCTTCTTAAAACGCGATATCGCATCTCATTTCTATGTTTCATGGTAAGATATAATATGATTTGCGAAGTGTTATGCATTCCTCGTCTACGACTCAAATGAAAGTAAATGCGACACTTCCTTGCAAGGAAATAGCGTTTGCAGATGTCTGCGTATCGTAGCAATAGCGTTCATATGATTCTTAAAACGCGATATCGCATCTCATTTCTATGTTTCATGGTAAGATATAATATGATTTGCGAAGTGTCATGTATTCCTCGTCTACACTTCAAATGAATGTGAATGCGACACTTCTTCTCTAGGAAATAGCGTTTGTAGATGTCTAGGTATCGTAGCAATAGAGTTCTTATGATTCTTAAAGCGAGATATTGCATCTCATATCTATGTTTCATGATAACATATAATATACATTGTGAAGTGTTATGCATTCCTCGTGTACGATTCAAATGAATGTAAATGCGACACTTCCTTGCAAGGAAATAGCGTTTGCAGATGTCTACGTATCGTAGCAATGGAGTTCTTATGATTCTTAAAACGCGATATCGCATCTCATTTCTATGTCTCATCGTAAGATATAATATGATTTGCGAAGTGTTATGTATTCCTCGTCTACACTTCAAATGAATGTAAATGCGACACTTCCTCGCTAGGAAATAGCGTTTGCAGATGTCTGCGTATCGTAGCAATAGCTTTCTAATGCTTCTTAAAACGCGATATTGCATCTCATTTCTATGTTTCATGGTAAGATATAATATGATTTGCGAAGTGTTATGTATTCCTCGTCTACACTTCAAATGAATGTTAATGCGACACTTCCTCGCTAGGAAATAGCGTTTGCAGATGTCTACGTATCGTAGCAATGGATTTCTAATGCTTCTTAAAACGCGATATCGCATCACATTTCTATGTTTCATGGTAAGATATAATATGATTTGCGATGTGTCATGTATTCCTCGTCTACGCTTCAAATGAATGTAAATGCGACACTTCCTTGCAAGGAAATAGCATTTGCAGGTGTCCACGTATCGAAGCAATAGAGTTCAAATGCTTCTTAAAACGCGATATCGCATCTCATTTCTATGTTTCATGGTAAGATATAATATGATTTGCGAAGTGTTATGCATTCCTCGTCTAGGACTCAAATGAAAGTAAATGCGACACTTCCTTGCAAGGAAATAGCGTTTGCAGATGTCTGCGTATCGTAGCAATAGCGTTCATATGATTCTTAAAACGCGATATCGCATCTCATTTCTATGTTTCATGGTAAGATATAATATGATTTGCGAAGTGTCATGTATTCCTCGTCTACACTTCAAATGAATGTGAATGCGACACTTCTTCTCTAGGAAATAGCGTTTGTAGATGTCTAGGTATCGTAGCAATAGAGTTCTTATGATTCTTAAAGCGAGATATTGCATCTCATATCTATGTTTCATGATAACATATAATATACATTGTGAAGTGTTATGCATTCCTCGTGTACGATTCAAATGAATGTAAATGCGACACTTCCTTGCAAGGAAATAGCGTTTGCAGATGTCTACGTATCGTAGCAATGGAGTTCTTATGATTCTTAAAACGCGATATCGCATCTCATTTCTATGTCTCATCGTAAGATATAATATGATTTGCGAAGTGTTATGTATTCCTCGTCTACACTTCAAATGAATGTAAATGCAACACTTCCTTGCTAGGAAATAGCGTCTGCAGATGTCTAGGTATCGTAGCGATAGAGTTCTAATGCTTCTTAAAGCGCGATATCGCATCTCATTTCCATGTTTCATGGTAAGATATAATATGATTTGCGAAGTGTTGTGTATTCCTCGTCTACACTTCATATGAATGTTAAAGCGACACTTCCTTGCAAGGAAAGAGCGTTTGCAGATGCCTACGTATCGTAGCAATAGATTTCTAATGCTTCCTAAAACGCGATATCGCATCTCATTTCTATGTTTCATGGTAAGATATAATATGATATGCGAAGTGTTATGTATTCCTCGTCTACACTTCAAATGAATGTAAAGGCGACACTTCCTTGCAAAGAAATAACGTTTGCAGATGTCTACGTATCGTAGCAATAGATTTCTAATCCTTCTTAAAACGCGATATCGCATCTCATTTCTATGTTTCATGGTAAGATATAATATGATTTGCGAAGTGTTATGTATTCCTCGTCTACACTTCAAATGAATGTGAATGCGACACTTCCTCGCTAGGAAATAGCGTTTGCAGATGTCTAGGTATCGTAGCGATAGTGTTCTAATGCTTCTTAAAACGCGATATCGCATCTCATTTCTATGTTTCATGGTAAGATATAATATGATTTGCGAAGTGTCATGTATTCCTCGTCTACACTTCAAATGAATGTAAATGCGACACTTCCTTGCAACGAAATAGCGTTTGCAAATGTCTACCTATTGTTGCAATAGGGTTCTAATGCTTCTTAAAACGCGATATCGCATCTCATTTCTAAGTTTCATGGTAAGATATAATATGATTTGCGAAGTGTTATGTATTCCTGGTCGCACTTCAAATGAATGCAAATGCGACACTTCCTTGCAAAGAAATAACGTTTGCAGATGTCTACGTATCGTAGCAATAGATTTCTAATGCCTCTTAAAACGCGATATCGCATCTCATTTCTATGTTTCATGGTAAGATATAATATGATTTGCGAAGTGTCATGTATTCCTCGTCTACACTTCAAATGAATGTAAATGCGACATTTCCTTGCTAGGAAATAGCGTCTGCAGATGTCTAGGTATCGTAGCAATGGAGTTCAAATGCTTCTTAAAACGAGATATTGCATCTCATACCTATGTTTCAAGATAAGATATAATATTCATTGCGAAGTGTTATATATTCCTCGTCTACACTTCAAATGATTGTAAATGCGACGCATCCTTGCAAGGAAATAGCGTTTGCAGATTTCTGCGTATCGTAGCAATAGAATTCATATGATTCTTCAAACGCGATATCGAATCTCATTTCTATGTTTCATGGTAAGATATAACATGATTTGCGAAGTGTTATGCATTTCTCGTATACGATTCAAATGAATGTAAATGCGACACTTCCTTGCTAGGAAATAGCGTCTGCAGATGTCTAGGTATCGTAGCAATAGAGTTCTAGTGCTTCTTAAAACGAGATATTGCATCTCATATCTATGTTTCATGATAAGATATAATATTCATTGCGAAGTGTTATGCATTCCTCGTCTACGATTCAAACGAAAGTAAATGCGACACTTCCTTGCAAGGAAATAACGTTTGCAGATGTCTACCTATCGTAGCAATAGAGTTCTAATGCTTCTTAAAACGCGATATCGCATCTCATTTCTATGTTTCATGGTTAGATATAATATGATTTGCGAAGTGTTATGTATTCCTCGTCTACACTTCAAATGAATGTAAATGCGACACTTCCTCGCTAGGAAATAACGTTTGCAGATGTCTGCGTATCGTAGCAATAGCTTTCTAATGCTTCTTAAAACGCGATATTGCATCTCATTTCTATGTTTCACGGTAAGATATAATATGATTTGCGAAGTGTTATGTATTCCTCGTCTACACTTCAAATGAATGTTAATGCGACACTTCCTCGCTAGGAAATAGCGTTTGCAGATGTCTACGTATCGTAGCAATAGATTTCTAATGCTTCTTAAAACGCGATATCGCATCTCATTTCTATGTTTCATGGTAAGATATAATATGATTTGCGATGTGTCATGTATTCCTCGTCTACACTACAAATGAATGTAAATGCGACACTTCCTTGCCAGGAAATTGCGTCTGCAGATGTCTAGGTATAGTAGAAATAGAGATCAAATGCTTCTTAAAACGAGATATTGCATCTCATATCTATATTTCATGATAAGATATAATATTCATTGCGATGTGTTATGCATTCCTCGTCTACGATTCAAATGAATGTGAATGCGACACTTCCTTGCAAGGAAATAGCGTTTGAAGATGTCTACGTATCGTAGCAATAGAGTTCTTATGCTTCTTAAAACGCGATATCGCATCACAATTCTATGTTTCATGGTAAGATATTATATGATTTGCGAAGTGTTATGTATTCCTCGTCTACACTTCAAATGAATGTAAATGCCACACTTCCTCGCTAGGAAGTAGCGTTTCCAGATGTCTACGTATCGTAGCAATAGAGTTCATATGATTCTTAAAACGCGATATCGCATCTCATTTCTATGGTTTATGGTAAGTAATAATATGATTTGCGAACTGTTATGTATTCCTCGTCTACACTTCAAATGAATGTGAATGCGACACTTCCTTGCTAGGAAATAGCGTCTGCAGATGTCTAGGTATCGTAGCGATAGGGTTCTAATGCTTCTTAAAACGCGATATCGCATCTCATTTCTATGTTTCATGGTAAGATATAATATGATTTGCGAAGTGTTATGTATTCCTCGTCTACACTTCAAATGAATGTAAATGCGACACTTCCTTGCTATGAAATAGCGTCTGCAGATGTCTAGGTATCGTAGCGATAGGGTTCTAATGCTTCTTAAAACGCGATATCGCATCTCATTTCTATGTTTCATGGTAAGATATAATATGATTTGCGAAGTGTTATGTATACCTCGTATTCACTTCAAAAGAATGTAATGCGACACTTCCTTGCAAGGAAATAGCGTTTGCAGATGTCTACCTATCGTAGCAATAGCTTTCTAATGCTTCTTAAAACGCGATATCGCATCTCATTTCTATGTTTCATGGTAAGATATAATATGATTTGCGAAGTGTCATGTATTCCTCGTCTACACTTCAAATGAATGTAAATGCGACACTTCCTTGCAAGGAAATAGCGTTTGCAGATGTCTACGTATCGTAGCAATAGAGTTCTTATGATTCTTAAAACGCGATATCGCATCTCATTTCTATGTTTCACGGTAAGATATAATATGATTTGCGAAGTGTCATGTATACCTCGTATTCACTTCAAAAGAATGTAAATGCGACACTTCCTTGCTAGGAAATAGCGTCTGCAGATGTCTAGGTATCGTAGGGATAGGGTTCTAATGCTTCTTAAAACGCGATATCGCATCTCATTTCTATGTTTCATGGTAAGATATAATATGATTTGCGAAGTGTTATGTATTCCTCGTCTACGATTCAAATCAATGTAAATGTGACACTACCTTGCAAGGAAGTAGCGTTTGCAGATGTCTACGTATCGTAGCAATAGCTTTCTAATGCTTCTTAAAACGCGATATCGCATCTCATTTCTATGTTTCATGGTAAGATATAATATGATTTGCGAAGTGTCATGTATTCCTCGTCTACACTCCAAATGAATGTAAATGCGACACTTCCTTGCTAGGAAATAGCGTCTGCAGATGTCTAGGTATCGTAGCGATAGGGTTCTAATGCTTCTTAAAACGCGATATCGCATCTCATTTCTATGTTTCATGGTAAGATATAATATGATTTGCGAAGTGTTATGTATTCCTCGTCTACACTTCAAATGAATGTAAATGCGACACTTCCTTGCAAGGAAATAGCGTTTGCAGATGTCTACCTATCGTAGCAATAGAATTCCAATGCTTCTTAAAACGCGATATCGCATCTCATTTCTATGTTTCATGATAAGATATAATATTCATTGCGAAGTGTTATGCATTCCTCGTCTACACTTCAAAAGAATGTAAATGCGACACTTCCTTGCAAGGAAATAGCGTTTGCAGATGTCTACGTATCGTAGCAATAGCTTTCTAATGCTTCTTAAAACGCGATATCGCATCTCACTTCTATGTTTCATGGTAAGATATAATATGATTCGCGAAGTGTCATGTATTCCTCGTCTACACTTCAAATGAATGTAAATGCGACACTTCCTTGCTAGGAAATAGCGTCTGCAGATGTCTAGGTATCGTAGCGATAGGGTTCTAATGCTTCTTAAAACGCGATATCGCAGCTCATTTCTATGCTTCATGGTAAGATATAATATGATTTGCGAAGTGTTATGTATTCCTCGTCTACACTTCAAATGAATGTAAATGCGACACTTCCTTGCAAGGAAATAGCGTTTGCAGATGTCTACCTATCGTAGCAATAGCTTTCTAATGCTTCTTAAAACGCGATATCGCATCTCATTTCTATGTTTCATGGTAAGATATAATATGATTTGCGAAGTGTTATGTATTCCTCGTCTGCACTTCAAATGAATGTAAATGCGACACTTCCTTGCAAAGAAATAACGTTTGCAGATGTCTACGTATCGTAGCAATAGATTTCTAATGCTTCTTAAAACGCGATATCGCATTTCATTTCTATGTTTCATGGTAAGATATAATATGATTTGCGAAGTGTCATGTATTCCTCGTCTACACTTCAAATGAATGTAAATGCGACACTTCCTTGCTAGGAAATAGCGTCTGCAGATATCTAGGTATCGTAGCAATAGAGTTCTAATGCTTCTTGAAACGCGATATCGCATCTGATTTCTATGTTTCATGGTTAGATATAATATGATTTGCGAAGTGTTATGTATTCCTCGTCTACACTTCAAATGAATGTAAATGCGACACTTCCTCGCTTGGAAATAGCGTTTGCAGATGTCTGCGTATCGTAGCAATAGCTTTCTAATGCTTCTTAAAACGCGATATTGCATCTCATTTCTATGTTTCATGGTAAGATATAATATGATTTGCGAAGTGTTATGTATTCCTCGTCTACACTTCAAATGAATGTAAATGCGACACTTCCTCGCTAGGAAGTAGCGTTTGCAGATGTCTACGTATCGTAGCAATAGAGTTCTTATGATTCTTAAAACGCGATATCGCATCTCATTTCTATGGTTTATGGTAAGTAATAATATCATTTGCGAACTGTTATGTATTCCTAGTCTACACTTCAAATGAATGTAAATGCGACACTTCCTTGCTAGGAAATAGCGTCTGCAGATGTCTAGGTATCGTAGCAATAGAGTTCAAATGCTTCTAAAACGAGATATTGCATCTCAAACCTATGTTTAATGATAAGATATAATATTCATTGCGAAGTGTTATGCATTCCTCGTCTACGATTCAAATCAATGTAAATGTGACACTACCTTGCAAGGAAATAGCGTTTGCAGATGTCTACGTATCGTAGCAATAGAGTTCTTATGATTCTTAAAACGCGATATCGCATCTCATTTCTATGTTTCACGGTAAGATATAATATGATTTGCGAAGTGTCATGTATACCTCGTATTCACTTCAAAAGAATGTAATGCGACACTTCCTTGCAAGGAAATAGCGTTTGCAGATGTCTACCTATCGTAGCAATAGCTTTCTAATGCTTCTTAAAACGCGATATTGCATCTCATTTCTATATTTCATGGTAAGATATAATATGATTTGCGAAGTGTTATGTATTCCTCGTCTACACTTCAAATGAATGTAAATGCGACACTTCCTTGCAAGGAAATAGCGTTTGCAGATGTCTACGTATCGTAGCAATAGCTTTCTAATGCTTCTTAAAACGCGATATCGCATCTCATTTCTATGTTTCATGGTAAGATATAATATGATTTGCGAAGTGTCATGTATTCCTCGTCTACACTTCAAATGAATGTAAATGCGACACTTCCTTGCTATGAAATAGCGTCTGCAGATGTCTAGGTATCGTAGCGATAGGGTTCTAATGCTTCTTAAAACGCGATATCGCATCTCATTTCTATGTTTCATGGTAAGATATAATATGATTTGCGAAGTGTTATGTATTCCTCGTCTTCACTTCAAATGAATGTAAATGCGACACTTCCTTGCAAGGAAATAGCGTTTGCAGATGTCTACCTATCGTAGCAATAGAATTCCAATGCTTCTTAAAACGCGATATCGCATCTCATTTCTATGTTTCATGATATGATATAATATTCATTGCGAAGTGTTATGCATTCCTCGTCTACGATTCAAATCAATGTAAATGTGACACTACCTTGCAAGGAAATAGCGTTTGCAGATGTCTACGTATCGTAGCAATAGAGCTCTTATGATTCTTAAAACGCGATATCGCATCTCATTTCTATGTTTCACGGTAAGATATAATATGATTTGCGAAGTGTCATGTATACCTCGTATTCACTTCAAAAGAATGTAAATGCGACACTTCCTTGCAAGGAAATAGCGTTTGCAGATGTCTACCTATCGTAGCAATAGCTTTCTAATGCTTCTTAAAACGCGATATTGCATCTCATTTCTATATTTCATGGTAAGATATAATATGATTTGCGAAGTGTTATGTATTCCTCGTCTACACTTCAAATGAATGTAAATGCGACACTTCCTTGCAAGGAAATAGCGTTTGCAGATGTCTACGTATCGTAGCAATAGCTTTCTAATGCTTCTTAAAACGCGATATCGCATCTCACTTCTATGTTTCATGGTAAGATATAATATGATTCGCGAAGTGTCATGTATTCCTCGTCTACACTTCAAATGAATGTAAATGCGACACTTCCTTGCTAGGAAATAGCGTCTGCAGATGTCTAGGTATCGTAGCGATAGGGTTCTAATGCTTCTTAAAACGCGATATCGCAGCTCATTTCTATGCTTCATGGTAAGATATAATATGATTTGCGAAGTGTTATGTATTCCTCGTCTACACTTCAAATGAATGTAAATGCGACACTTCCTTGCAAGGAAATAGCGTTTGCAGATGTCTACCTATCGTAGCAATAGCTTTCTAATGCTTCTTAAAACGCGATATCGCATCTCATTTCTATGTTTCATGGTAAGATATAATATGATTTGCGAAGTGTCATGTATTCCTCGTCTACACTCCAAATGAATGTAAATGCGACACTTCCTTGCTAGGAAATAGCGTCTGCAGATGTCTAGGTATCGTAGCGATAGGGTTCTAATGCTTCTTAAAACGCGATATCGCATCTCATTTCTATGTTTCATGGTAAGATATAATATGATTTGCGAAGTGTTATGTATTCCTCGTCTACACTTCAAATGAATGTAAATGCGACACTTCCTTGCAAGGAAATAGCGTTTGCAGATGTCTACCTATCGTAGCAATAGAATTCCAATGCTTCTTAAAACGCGATATCGCATCTCATTTCTATGTTTCATGATAAGATATAATATTCATTGCGAAGTGTTATGCATTCCTCGTCTACACTTCAAAAGAATGTAAATGCGACACTTCCTTGCAAGGAAATAGCGTTTGCAGATGTCTACGTATCGTAGCAATAGCTTTCTAATGCTTCTTAAAACGCGATATCGCATCTCATTTCTATGTTTCATGATAAGATATAATATTCATTGCGAAGTGTTATGCATTCCGCGTGTACGATTCGAATGAATGTAAATGCGACACTTCCTTGCTAGGAAATAGCGTCTGCCGATGTCTAGGTATCGTAGCAATAGAGTTCTAGTGCTTCTTAAAACGAGATATTGCATCTCATATCTATGTTTCATGATAAGATATAATATTCATTGCGAAGTGTTATGCATTCCTCGTCTACGATTCAAACGAAAGTAAATGCGACACTTCCTTGCAAGGAAATAGCGTTTGCAGATGTCTGCGAATCGTAGCAATAGCTTTCTAATGCTTCTTAAAACGCGATATTGCATCTCATTTCTAAGTTTCATGGTAAGATATAATATGATTTGCGAAGTGTTATGTATTCCTCGTCTGCACTTCAAATGAATGTAAATGCGACACTTCCTTGCAAAGAAATAACGTTTGCAGATGTCTACGTATCGTAGCAATAGATTTCTAATGCTTCTTAAAACGCGATATCGCATTTCATTTCTATGTTTCATGGTAAGATATAATATGATTTGCGAAGTGTCATGTATTCCTCGTCTACACTTCAAATGAATGTAAATGCGACACTTCCTTGCTAGGAAATAGCGTCTGCAGATATCTAGGTATCGTAGCAATAGAGTTCTAATGCTTCTTGAAACGCGATATCGCATCTGATTTCTATGTTTCATGGTTAGATATAATATGATTTGCGAAGTGTTATGTATTCCTCGTCTACACTTCAAATGAATGTAAATGCGACACTTCCTCGCTTGGAAATAGCGTTTGCAGATGTCTGCGTATCGTAGCAATAGCTTTCTAATGCTTCTTAAAACGCGATATTGCATCTCATTTCTATGTTTCATGGTAAGATATAATATGATTTGCGAAGTGTTATGTATTCCTCGTCTACACGTCAAATGAATGTAAATGCGACACTTCCTCGCTAGGAGGTAGCGTTTGCAGATGTCTACGTATCGTAGCAATAGAGTTCTTATGATTCTTAAAACGCGATATCGCATCTCATTTCTATGGTTTATGGTAAGTAATAATATGATTTGCGAACTGTTATGTATTCCTCGTCTACACTTCAAATGAATGTAAATGCGACACTTCCTTGCTAGGAAATAGCGTCTGCAGATGTCTAGGTATCGTAGCGATAGGGTTCTAATGCTTCTTAAAACGCGATATCGCATCTCATTTCTATGTTTCATGGTAAGATATAATATGATTTGCGAAGTGTTATGTATTCCTCGTCTGCACTTCAAATGAATGTAAATGCGACACTTCCTTGCTAGGAAATAGCGTCTGCAGATGTCTAAGTATCGTAGCGATAGAGTTCTACTGCTTCTTAAGACGCGATATCGCATCTCATTTCTATGTTTCATGGTAAGATATAATATGATTTGCGAAGTGTCATGTATACCTCGTATTCACTTCAAAAGAATGTAATGCGACACTTCCTTGCAAGGAAATAGCGTTTGCAGATGTCTACCTATCGTAGCAATAGCTTTCTAATGCTTCTTAAAACGCGATATTGCATCTCATTTCTATATTTCATGGTAAGATATAATATGATTTGCGAAGTGTTATGTATTCCTCGTCTACACTTCAAATGAATGTAAATGCGACACTTCCTTGCAAGGAAATAGCGTTTGCAGATGTCTACGTATCGTAGCAATAGCTTTCTAATGCTTCTTAAAACGCGATATCGCATCTCATTTCTATGTTTCATGGTAAGATATAATATGATTTGCGAAGTGTCATGTATTCCTCGTCTACACTTCAAATGAATGTAAATGCGACACTTCCTTGCTATGAAATAGCGTCTGCAGATGTCTAGGTATCGTAGCGATAGGGTTCTAATGCTTCTTAAAACGCGATATCGCATCTCATTTCTATGTTTCATGGTAAGATATAATATGATTTGCGAAGTGTTATGTATTCCTCGTCTTCACTTCAAATGAATGTAAATGCGACACTTCCTTGCAAGGAAATAGCGTTTGCAGATGTCTACGTATCGTAGCAATAGCTTTCTAATGCTTCTTAAAACGCGATATCGCATCTCATTTCTATGTTTCATGGTAAGATATAATATTCATTGCAAAGTGTTATGCAATCCTCGTCTACACTTCAAAAGAATGTAAATGCGACACTTCCTTGCAAGGAAATAGCGTTTGCAGATGTCTACGTATCGTAGCAATAGCTTTCTAATGCTTCTTAAAACGCGATATCGCATCTCATTTCTATGTTTCATGATAAGATATAATATTCATTGCGAAGTGTTATGCATTCCGCGTGTACGATTCGAATGAATGTAAATGCGACACTTCCTTGCTAGGAAATAGCGTCTGCAGATGTCTAGGTATCGTAGCAATAGAGTTCTAGTGCTTCTTAAAACGAGATATTGCATCTCATATCTATGTTTCATGATAAGATATAATATTCATTGCGAAGTGTTATGCATTCCTCGTCTACGATTCAAACGAAAGTAAATGCGACACTTCCTTGCAAGGAAATAGCGTTTGCAGATGTCTGCGAATCGTAGCAATAGCTTTCTAATGCTTCTTAAAACGCGATATCGCATCTCATTTCTATGATTCATGGTAAGATATAATATGATTTGCGAAGTGTTATGTATTCCTCGTCTGCACTTCAAATGAATGTAAATGCGACACTTCCTTGCAAAGAAATAACGTTTGCAGATGTCTACGTATCGTAGCAATAGATTTCTAATGCTTCTTAAAACGCGATATCGCATCTCATTTCTATGTTTCATGGTAAGATATAATATGATTTGCGAAGTGTCATGTATTCCTCGTCTTCACTTCAAATGAATGTAAATGCGACACTTCCTTGCAAGGAAATAGCGTTTGCAGATGTCTACCTATCGTAGCAATAGAATTCCAATGCTTCTTAAAACGCGATATCGCATCTCATTTCTATGTTTCATGATATGATATAATATTCATTGCGAAGTGTTATGCATTCCTCGTCTACGATTCAAATCAATGTAAATGTGACACTACCTTGCAAGGAAATAGCGTTTGCAGATGTCTACGTATCGTAGCAATAGAGTTCTTATGATTCTTAAAACGCGATATCGCATCTCATTTCTATGTTTCACGGTAAGATATAATATGATTTGCGAAGTGTCATGTATACCTCGTATTCACTTCAAAAGAATGTAAATGCGACACTTCCTTGCAAGGAAATAGCGTTTGCAGATGTCTACCTATCGTTGCAATAGCTTTCTAATGCTTCTTAAAACGCGATATTGCATCTCATTTCTATATTTCATGGTAAGATATAATATGATTTGCGAAGTGTTATGTATTCCTCGTCTACACTTCAAATGAATGTAAATGCGACACTTCCTTGCAAGGAAATAGCGTTTGCAGATGTCTACGTATCGTAGCAATAGCTTTCTAATGCTTCTTAAAACGCGATATCGCATCTCATTTCTATGTTTCATGGTAAGATATAATATTCATTGCAAAGTGTTATGCATTCCTCGTCTACACTTCAAAAGAATGTAAATGCGACACTTCCTTGCAAGGAAATAGCGTTTGCAGATGTCTACGTATCGTAGCAATAGCTTTCTAATGCTTCTTAAAACGCGATATCGCATCTCATTTCTATGTTTCATGATAAGATATAATATTCATTGCGAAGTGTTATGCATTCCGCGTGTACGATTCGAATGAATGTAAATGCGACACTTCCTTGCTAGGAAATAGCGTCTGCAGATGTCTAGGTATCGTAGCAATAGAGTTCTAGTGCTTCTTAAAACGAGATATTGCATCTCATATCTATGTTTCATGATAAGATATAATATTCATTGCGAAGTGTTATGCATTCCTCGTCTACGATTCAAACGAAAGTAAATGCGACACTTCCTTGCAAGGAAATAGCGTTTGCAGATGTCTGCGAATCGTAGCAATAGCTTTCTAATGCTTCTTAAAACGCGATATCGCATCTCATTTCTATGATTCATGGTAAGATATAATATGATTTGCGAAGTGTTATGTATTCCTCGTCTGCACTTCAAATGAATGTAAATGCGACACTTCCTTGCAAAGAAATAACGTTTGCAGATGTCTACGTATCGTAGCAATAGATTTCTAATGCTTCTTAAAACGCGATATGGCATCTCATTTCTATGTTTCATGGTAAGATATAATATGATTTGCGAAGTGTCATGTATTCCTCGTCTACACTTCAAATGAATGTAAATGCGACACTTCCTTGCTAGGAAATAGCGTCTGCAGATATCTAGGTATCGTAGCAATTGAGTTCTAATGCTTCTTAAAACGCGATATCGCATCTGATTTCTATGTTTCATGGTAAGATATAATATGATTTGCGAAGTGTTATGTATTCCTCGTCTACACTTCAAATGAATGTAAATGCGACACTTCCTCGCTAGGAAGTAGCGTTTGCAGATGTCTACGTATCGTAGCAATAGAGTTCTTATGATTCTTAAAACGCGATATCGCATCTCATTTCTATGGTTTATGGTAAGTAATAATATGATTTGCGAACTGTTATGTATTCCTCGTCTACACTTCAAATGAATGTAAATGCGACACTTCCTTGCTAGGAAATAGCGTCTGCAGATGTCTAGGTATCGTAGCGATAGGGTTCTAATGCTTCTTAAAACGCGATATCGCATCTCATTTCTATGTTTCATGGTAAGATATAATATGATTTGCGAAGTGTTATGTATTCCTCGTCTGCACTTCAAATGAATGTAAATGCGACACTTCCTTGCTAGGAAATAGCGTCTGCAGATGTCTAAGTATCGTAGCGATGGAGTTCTAATGCTTCTTAAGACGCGATATCGCATCTCATTTCTATGTTTCATGGTAAGATATAATATGATCTGCGAAGTGTCATGTATTCCTCGTCTACACTTCAAATGAATGTAAATGCGACACTTCCTTGCTAGGAAATAGCGTCTGCAGATGTCTAGGTATCGTAGCAATAGAGTTCAAATGCTTCTAAAACGAGATATTGCATCTCAAACCTATGTTTAATGATAAGATATAATATTCATTGCGAAGTGTTATGCATTCCTCGTCTACGATTCAAATCAATGTAAATGTGACACTACCTTGCAAGGAAATAGCGTTTGCAGATGTCTACGTATCGTAACAATAGAGTTCTTATGATTCTTAAAACGCGATATCGCATCTCATTTCTATGTTTCACGGTAAGATATAATATGATTTGCGAAGTGTCATGTATACCTCGTATTCACTTCAAAAGAATGTAAATGCGACACTTCCTTGCAAGGAAATAGCGTTTGCAGATGTCTACCTATCGTAGCAATAGCTTTCTAATGCTTCTTAAAACGCGATATTGCATCTCATTTCTATATTTCATGGTAAGATATAATATGATTTGCGAAGTGTTATGTATTCCTCGTCTACACTTCAAATGAATGTAAATGCGACACTTCCTTGCAAGGAAATAGCGTTTGCAGATGTCTACGTATCGTAGCAATAGCTTTCTAATGCTTCTTAAAACGCGATATCGCATCTCATTTCTATGTTTCATGGTAAGATATAATATGATTCGCGAAGTGTCATGTATTCCTCGTCTACACTTCAAATGAATGTAAATGCGACACTTCCTTGCTAGGAAATAGCGTCTGCAGATGTCTAGGTATCGTAGCGATAGGGTTCTAATGCTTCTTAAAACGCGATATCGCATCTCATTTCTATGTTTCATGGTAAGATATAATATGATTTGCGAAGTGTTATGTTTTCCTCGTCTACACTTCAAATGAATGTAAATGCGACACTTCCTTGCAAGGAAATAGCGTTTGCAGATGTCTACCTATCGTAGCAATAGAATTCCAATGCTCCTTAAAACGCGATATCGCATCTCATTTCTATGTTTCATGATAAGATATAATATTCATTGCGAAGTGTTATGCATTCCTCGTCTACACTTCAAAAGAATGTAAATGCGACACTTCCTTGCAAGGAAATAGCGTTTGCAGATGTCTACGTATCGTAGCAATAGCTTTCTAATGCTTCTTAAAACGCGATATCGCATCTCATTTCTATGTTTCATGATAAGATATAATATTCATTGCGAAGTGTTATGCATTCCGCGTGTACGATTCGAATGAATGTAAATGCGACACTTCCTTGCTAGGAAATAGCGTCTGCAGATGTCTAGGTATCGTAGCAATAGAGTTCTAGTGCTTCTTAAAACGAGATATTGCATCTCATATCTATGTTTCATGATAAGATATAATATTCATTGCGAAGTGTTATGCATTCCTCGTCTACGATTCAAACGAAAGTAAATGCGACACTTCCTTGCAAGGAAATAGCGTTTGCAGATGTCTACCTATCGTAGCAATAGAGTTCTAATGCTTCTTAAAACGCGATATCGCATCTCATTTCCATGTTTCATGGTTAGATATAATATGATTTGCGAAGTGTTATGTATTCCTCGTCTACACTTCAAATGAATGTAAATGCGACACTTCCTCGCTAGGAAATAGCGTTTGCAGATGTCTGCGTATCGTAGCAATAGCTTTCTAATGCTTCTTAAAACGCGATATTGCATCTCATTTCTATGTTTCATGGTAAGATATAATATGATTTGCGAAGTGTTATGTATTCCTCGTCTACACTTCAAATGAATGTTAATGCGACACTTCCTCGCTAGGAAATAGCGTTTGCAGATGTCTACCTATCGTAGCAATAGGTTTCTAATGCTTCTTAAAACGCGATATCGCATCTCATTTCTATGTTTCATGGTAAGATATAATATGATTTGCGATGTGTCATGTATTCCTCGTCTACGCTTCAAATGAATGCAAATGCGACACTTCCTTGCAAGGAAATAGCATTTGCAGGTGTCCACGTATCGAAGCAATAGAGTTCAAATGCTTCTTAAAACGCGATATCGCAGCTCATTTCTATGTTTCATGGTAAGATATAATATGATTTGCGAAGTGTTATGTATTCCTCGTCTACACTTCAAATGAATGTAAATGCGACACTTCCTTGCAAAGAAATAACGTTTGCAGATGTCTACGTATCGTAGCAATAGATTTCTAATGCTTCTTAAAACGCGATATCGCATCTCATTTCTATGTTTCATGGTAAGATATAATATGATTTGCGAAGTGTTATGTATTCCTCGTCTACACTTCAAATGAATGTGAATGCGACACTTCCTCGCTAGGAAATTGCGTTTGCAGATGTCTAGGTATCGTAGCGATAGTGTTCTAATGCTTCTTAAAACGCGATATCGCATCTCATTTCTATGTTTCATGGTAAGATATAATATGATTTGCGAAGTGTCATGTATTCCTCGTCTACACTTCAAATGAATGTAAATGCGACACTTCCTTGCAAGGAAATAGCGTTTGCAAATGTCTACCTATCGTAGCAATAGGGTTCTAATGCTTCTTAAAACGCGATATCGCATCTCATTTCTAAGTTTCATGGTAAGATATAATATGATTTGCGAAGTGTTATGTATTCCTCGTCCGCACTTCAAATGAATGTAAATGCGACACTTCCTTGCAAAGAAATAACGTTTGCAGATGTCTACGTATCGTAGCAATAGATTTCTAATGCTTCTTAAAACGCGATATCGCATCTCATTTCTATGTTTCATGGTAAGATATAATATGATTTGCGAAGAGTTATGTATTCCTCGTCTACACTTCAAATGAATGTAAATGCGACACTTCCTTGCAAAGAAATTACGTTTGCAGATGTCTACGTATCGTAGCAATAGATTTCTAATGCTTCTTAAAACGCTATATCGCATCTCATTTCTATGTTTCATGGTAAGATATAATATGATTTGCGAAGTGTTATGTATTCCTCGTCTACACTTCAAATGAATGTGAATGCGACACTTCCTCGCTAGGAAATAGCGTTTGCAGATGTCTAGGTACCGTAGCGATAGTGTTCTAATGCTTCTTAAAACGCGATATCGCATCTCATTTCTATGTTTCATGGTAAGATATAATATGATTTGCGAAGTGTCATGTATTCCTCGTCTACACTTCAAATGAATGTGAATGCGACACTTCTTCTCTAGGAAATAGCGTTTGTAGATGTCTAGGTATCGTAGCAATGGAGTTCTTATGATTCCTAAAACGCGATATCGCATCTCATTTCTATGTCTCATCGTAAGAGATAATATGATTTGCGAAGTGTTATGTATTCCTAGTCTACACTTCAAATGAATGTAAATGCAACACTTCCTTGCTAGGAAATAGCGTCTGCAGATGTCTAGGTATCGTAGCGATAGAGTTCTAATGCTTCTTAAAGCACGATATCGCATCTCATTTCCATGTTTCATGGTAAGATATCATATGATTTGCGAAGTGTTGTGTATTCCTCGTCTACACTTCATATGAATGTTAATGCGACACTTCCTTGCAAGGAAAGAGCGTTTGCAGATGTCTACGTATCGTAGCAATAGATTTCTAATGCTTCTTAAAACGCGATATCGCATCCCATTTCTATGTTTCATGGTAAGATATAATATGATTTGCGAAGTGTTATGTATTCCTCGTCTACACTTCAAATGAATGTAAATGCAACACTTCCTTGCTAGGAAATAGCGTCTGCAGATGTCTAGGTATCGTAGCGATAGAGTTCTAATGCTTCTTAAAGCGCGATATCGCATCTCATTTCCATGTTTCATGGTAAGATATAATATGATTTGCGAAGTGTTGTGTATTCCTCGTCTACACTTCATATGAATGTTAATGCGACACTTCCTTGCAAGGAAAGAGCGTTTGCAGATGTCTACGTATCGTAGCAATAGATTTCTAATGCTTCTTAAAACGCGATATCGCATCTCATTTCTATGTTTCATGGTAAGATATAATATGATTTGCGAAGTGTTATGTATTCCTCGTCTACACTTCAAATGAATGTAAATGCGACACTTCCTTGCAAAGAAATAACGTTTGCAGATGTCTACGTATCGTAGCAATAGATTTCTAATGCTACTTAAAACGCGATATCGCATCTCATTTCTATGTTTCATGGTAAGATATAATATGATTTGCGAAGTGTTATGTATTCCTCGTCTACACTTCAAATGAATGCGAATGCGACACTTCCTCGCTAGGAAATAGCGTTTGCAGATGTCTAGGTATCGTAGCGATAGTGTTCTAATGCTTCTTAAAACGCGATATCGCATCTCATTTCTATGTTTCATGGTAAGATATAATATGATTTGCGAAGTGTCATGTATTCCTCGTCTACAATTCAAATGAATGTAAATGCGACATTTCCTTGCTAGGAAATAGCGTTTGCAGATGTCTACCTATCGTAGCAATAGAGTTCTAATGCTTCTTAAAACGCGATATCGCATCTCATTTCTATGTTTCACGGTAAGATATAATATGATTTGCGAAGTGCTATGCATTCCTCGTCTACACTTCATATGAATGTAAATGCGACACTTCCTTGAAAGGAAATAGCGTTTGCAGATGTCTACCTATCGTAGCAGTAGAGTTCTAATGCTTATTAAAACGCGATATCGCATCTCATGTCTATGTTTCATGGTAAGATATAATATGATTTGCGAAGTGTGTGTATTCCACGTCTACACTTCAAATGAATGTAAATGCGACACTTCCTTGCAAAGAAATAGCATTTGCAGATGTCTACGTATCGTAGCAATGGATTTCTAATGCTTCTTAGAACGCGATATCGCATCTCATTTCTATGTTTCATGGTAAGATATAATATGATTTGCGAAGTGTAAGGTATTCCTCGTCTGCACTTCAAATGAATGTAAATGCGACACTGCCTTGCTAGGAAAAAGCGTCTGCAGATGTCTACGTATCGTAGCAATGGATTACTAATGCTTCTTAGAACGCGATATCGCATCTCATTTCTATGTTTCATGGTAAGATATAATATGATTAGCGAAGTGTAATGTATTCCTCGTCTACACTTCAAATGAATGTAAATGCGACATTTCCTTGCTAGGAAATAGCGTTTGCAGATGTCTACCTATCGTAGCAATAGAGTTCTAATGCTTCTTAAAACGCGATATCGCATCTCATTTCTATGTTTCATGGTAAGATATAATATGATTTGCGAAGTGCTATGCATTCCTCGTCTACACTTCATATGAATGTAAATGCGACACTTCCTTGAAAGGAAATAGCGTTTGCAGATGTCTACCTATCGTAGCAGTAGAGTTCTAATGCTTATTAAAACGCGATATCGCATCTCATGCCTATGTTTCATGGTAAGATATAATATGATTTGCGAAGTGTGTGTATTCCACGTCTACACTTCAAATGAATGTAAATGCGACACTTCCTTGCAAAGAAATAGCATTTGCAGATGTCTACGTATCGTAGCAATGGATTTCTAATGCTTCTTAGAACGCGATATCGCATCTCATTTCTATGTTTCATGGTAAGATATAATATGATTTGCGAAGTGTAAGGTATTCCTCGTCTGCACTTCAAATGAATGTAAATGCGACACTGCCTTGCTAGGAAAAAGCGTCTGCAGATGTCTACGTATCGTAGCAATGGATTACTAATGCTTCTTAGAACGCGATATCGCATCTCATTTCTATGTTTCATGGTAAGATATAATATGATTTGAGAAGTG
The DNA here is from genome assembly GCF_050948175.1 of Xylocopa sonorina. Lineage (NCBI taxonomy): Eukaryota > Metazoa > Arthropoda > Insecta > Hymenoptera > Apidae > Xylocopa > Xylocopa sonorina. The sequence continues at coordinate 1,895 of NW_027490394.1, read as the reverse complement.
TTATGTATTCCTCGTCTACACTTCAAATGAATGTAAATGCGACACTTCCTTGCTAGGAAATAGCGTCTGCAGATGTCTACCTATCGTAGCAGTAGAGTTCTAATGCTTATTAAAACGCGATATCGCATCTCATTTCTATGCTTTATGGTAAGATATAATATGATTTGCGAAGTGTTATGTATTCCTTGTCTACACTTCATATGAATGTTAATGCGACACTTCCTTGCAAGGAAAGAGCCTTTGCAGATGTCTACGTATCATAGCAATAGAGTTCAAATGCTTCTTAAAACGCGATATCGCATCTCATTTCTATGTTTCATGGTAGGATATAATATGATTTGCGAAGTGTTATGTATTCCTCGTCTACACTTCATATGAATGTTAATGCGACACTTCCTTGCAAGGAAAGAGCCTTTGCAGATGTCTACGTATCGTAGCAATAGAGGTCAAATGCTTCTTAAAACGCGATATCGCATCTCATTTCTATGCTTCATGGTAGGATATAATATGATTTGCGAAGTGTTATGTATTCCTCGTCTACACATCAAATGAATGTAAATGCGACACTGCCTTGCTAGGAAAAAGCGTCTGCATATGTCTACGTATCGTAGCAATGGATTACTAATGCTTCTTAGAACGCGATATCGCATCTCATTTCTATGTTTCGTGGTAAGATATAATATGATTAGCGAAGTGTAATGTATTCCTCGTCTACACTTCAAATGAATGTAAATGCGACACTTCCTTGCTAGGAAATAGCGTCTGCAGATGTCTAGGTATCGTAGCAATAGAGTTCAAATGTTTCTTAAACCCCGATATCGCATCTCATTTCTATGTTTCATGGTAAGATATAATATGATTTGCGAAGTGTTATGTATTCCTCGTCTACACTTCAAATGAATGTAAATGCGACATTTCCTTGCTAGGAAATAGCGTTTGCAGATGTCTACCTATCGTAGCAATAGAGTTCTAATGCTTCTTAAAACGCGATATCGCATCTCATTTCTATGTTTCATGGTAAGATATAATATGATTTGCGAAGTGCTATGCATTCCTCGTCTACACTTCATATGAATGTAAATGCGGCACTTCCTTGAAAGGAAATAGCGTTTGCAGATGTCTACCTATCGTAGCAGTAGAGTTCTAATGCTTATTAAAACGCGATATCGCATCTCATTTCTATGTTTCATGGTAAGATATAATATGATTTGCGAAGTGTGTGTATTCCACGTCTACACTTCAAATGAATGTAAATGCGACACTTCCTTGCAAAGAAATAGCATTTGCAGATGTCTACGTATCGTAGCAATGGATTTCTAATGCTTCTTAGAACGCGATATCGCATCTCATTTCTATGCTTCATGGTAAGATATAATATGATTTGCGAAGTGTAAGGTATTCCTCGTCTGCACTTCAAATGAATGTAAATGCGACACTGCCTTGCTAGGAAAAAGCGTCTGCATATGTCTACGTATCGTAGCAATGGATTACTAATGCTTCTTAGAACGCGATATCGCATCTCATTTCTATGTTTCATGGTAAGATATAATATGATTAGCGAAGTGTAATGTATTCCTCGTCTACACTTCAAATGAATGTAAATGCGACACTTCCTTGCTAGGAAATAGCGTCTGCAGATGTCTAGGAATCGTAGCAATAGAGTTCAAATGTTTCTTAAACCCCGATATCGCATCTCATTTCTATGTTTCATGGTAAGATATAATATGATTTGCGAAGTGTTATGTATTCCTCGTCTACACTTCAAATGAATGTAAATGCGACATTTCCTTGCTAGGAAATAGCGTTTGCAGATGTCTACCTATCGTAGCAATAGAGTTCTAATGCTTCTTAAAACGCGATATCGCATCTCATTTCTATGTTTCATGGTAAGATGT